>NC_138739.1:7116159-7128659 GCF_965113295.1 Leuciscus leuciscus | reverse complement strand
TAAGAAATTCATTCTCTGTTGTGGCCTATTAATTAAAACATAATTTCTACTCTAATAAAATCAATAGACATGCCATTTTTTTTCTGTTTCCTTTTTTTTTTCTAGGATGTTGATGTACAGAGAAAGTCAGTGTTTGAATTATTGCTCAATTTAAATGCAACCAAACATATGTCGTTCGTTACCATCCAACAGTGGACCTTTCTTGAAGATCTAATTCAAAACTTTTGAGGTGACTTGCTGCATCTGGTCATTTTGAAGAAACAAAAATGAAATACAAAATTTTATTTTAAGGTCTTTTTTCATAATATAACTTCAAATATGCAAAAAAAAAAAATATATATATATATATATTTATAGGCCTAGGCATCAGAGATCACAATATGCATAGTAAAAAAAAGAAAAGAATGACGAACATCATCAGTTATCAAAAATTGAATTGCTTGAGGAAAGACCATTTAAATCTACAATGGGGTAAAAAATACAGACCGTCCGGCAGCAACAGTTCAAAAGCAGAGGCGAGAATATCCTCTTATCATTCATAATATATATTTTTTTACTTTCTATGCTTGGTTATGCAGTCCCTAACAATTTACTTGCCATTGTTATGTGTCATTGCACACACACATACCTATATTACTAACAGACCAATGTCGCTCTACACTGGCCGAGTGGGGACTCTCGGAACGATCTCTATCTATACAAGAGGGGACTTGGCTGCAATGGAGCTGTGTGTGTGTGTGTGTGTGTGTGTGTGAACAGTGAAGTGAACTGGCAGTGAAGTCTGCCTTCATTATTTAACTACATATATATAGTAAATTATATATTATGCCTATTTTCATTCATAATATAATTTTTCTTATTTAACGCTTATTTTCTCTCTTCATAGATACTTTCTATGCTTGGTTATGCAGTCCCTTTAGGGTTTATAGGATTAATCAAACAGAAATAGCTCTTTAAGGTAACGATTTCAGGTCATATAGTGACCTATATTTAGTATAGCGTAAAGCATACTTTATACAGTGAATAATGATTTTATTAATCAAAATGAACTTCGCGTCCCCAGTTGGATGGTAAAGAACGATACGTGTTTGGCTGCTTTGTACATTTCTTGCCATCACAAACACACTGTAAAGATTTTGGAGGTCAATCTCAAAATGTTATGTCGACTTGCTGCACTGAACATTTTTAGTTGGTTCAGTTGAAATATATGAAGTAGGGATGTTTATTTGACATTTTGTTTTCTGACTGAAAGCTGATGGTTGTTAACCAGTCATCATCAGTTAACTGACATGATTTGAAGGTTAGATTAGAATTAAATGGACTTAGAATAGAATAGTCTGTGACCGATTCAAATACCTAAAAAATGTAGATTTACATGTGCAAATAGCAGCATAAACAACAGAACATGAGGATTCACACATCAAGCACCCGCAGTGCTTCTGTGAACACAGTAAACCAGAATAAAAGTGTATATATAACTGTATATATAATAAATAGGCCAACTTAAATGAACAATTAACAAAACTAAAGTGCAATAAATAATACACGCTTTAGGGTCTGTTTACACGACATCATTTTCAACTGAAAACTGAAAACGTTTTGGCCGTTCATTTCAACGAAAATGCCATTTTGGGGGCCTGACAATGCAAGCTTTTGAAAACGAGTTTTTGTGAGCTCATCTAAAGTGAGGACTAGTTATGCCTTGTAAAGCATTTATAAAGGAGATTTAAAGGCTGTTAATATTTCTATGTTCTCTATCACTGTGTGTGTTTGTTCCCTTTTTCTGTTTAGAAGA
The DNA here is from genome assembly GCF_965113295.1 of Leuciscus leuciscus. Classification (NCBI taxonomy): domain Eukaryota; kingdom Metazoa; phylum Chordata; class Actinopteri; order Cypriniformes; family Leuciscidae; genus Leuciscus; species Leuciscus leuciscus. The sequence continues at coordinate 7,126,864 of NC_138739.1, read as the reverse complement.
TAACTGAGTCTTTAAATCTCCTTTATAAATTATTTACAAAGCATAACTAGTCCTCACTTTAGATGAGCTCGCAAAATAGTGAACTGACCACTACTAAATGCTTTATAACTCCCTGAATCTACTATATTTACTCACACTTTCTAAGTGATCTTATTAATCACTGTAAACACCTAAATAACTGGTTTGTAAATAATGCTATACTTCATTTAGAAATGATAAATTGATAATTAATATTTAATAAAGTATGAAAATGCAATTATTAAACACATTATAGATATGCTTCTAACTCAATAATACAGCGTTTAAAGGTGTATTTATAAACTGCTTATTAATGTCTGCTTTATGAATAATGATTTATCTGTTTACCAATGCTTAACTAATGATTAATAGGATGCAGTTATTATAAAGGGTTACCATATATATTATATTATATTTCTCATAATATAACTTCAAATATGCATTTTTTTATATATAAAAAAAAAAAACATGCCAAGAGGGGATCTGCAACTCAATGTCATAATTATAATGTAATTATTATTATATTATTAAGATATTAATAATGTGACTGATAGTATTGGCTGCCTATTAATTAAAACATAATTTCTACTCTTAAAAAAAATCAATAGACATGTCCTTATTTTTCTGTTTCCTTTGTTTCTAGGATGTTGATGTACAGAGATATTCAGTGTTTGAAATATTGCTAAATTTAAATGCAACCAAACATATGTCGTTCGTTACCATCCAACAGTGGACCTTTCTTGAAGATCTAATTCAAAACTTTTGAGTTGACTTGCTGCATCTGGTCATTTTGAAGAAACAAAAATGAAACACACAATTTTCTTTTAAGGTCTTTTTTCATAATATAACTTCAAATATGCAAAAAATAATAATATTTTAAACATGCCAAGATGGAATATCATCTCTGAACGATTTCTACCTATACAAGAGGGGACTCGCAATAGCCTGCAATGGAACTGTGTGTGTGTGTGTGTGTGTGTGTGTGAACAGTTAAGTCTGTCTTTATTTTGTAACTATAGTTACAAAATAAAGACAGACTTAATTGAATTGAATTGCTTGAGGAAAGACCATTTAAATCTACAACGGGGTAAAAAATACAGACGGTCCGGCAGCAACAGTTCAAAAGCAGAGGCGAGAATATCCTCTTATCATTCATAATATAATTTTTTTACTTTCTATGCTTGGTTATGCAGTCCCTAACAATTTACTTGCCATTGTTATGTGTCATTGCACACACACATACATATCTATATTACTAACAGACCAATGTCGCTCTACACTGGCCGAGAGGGGACTCTCGGAACGATCTCTATCTATACAAGAGGGGACTTGGCTGCAATGGAGCTGTGTGTGTGTGTGTGTGTGTGTGTGAACAGTGAAGTGAACTGGCAGTGAAGTCTGTCTTCATTATGTAACTATATATATATAGTATATTATATATTACGCCTTTTATCATTCATAACATTATTTTTCTTATTTAACGCTTATTTTCTCTCTTCATAGATACTTTCTATGCTTGGTTATGCAGTCCCTTTAGGGTTTATAGGATTAATCAAACAGAAATAGCTCTTTAAGGTAACGATTTCAGGTCACTATAGTGACCTATATTTAGTATAGCGTAAAGCATACTTTATACAGTGAATAATGATTTTATTAATCAAAATGAACTTCGCGTCCCCAGTTGGATGGTAAAGAACGATACGTGTTTGGCTGCTTTGTACATTTCTTGCCATCACAAACACACTGTAAAGATTTTGGAGGTCAATCTCAAAATGTTATGTCGACTTGCTGCACTGAACATTTTTAGTTGGTTCAGTTGAAATATATGAAGTAGGGATGTTCATTTAACATTTTGTTTTCTGACTGAAAGCTGATGGTTGTTAACCACTCATCATCAGTTAACTGACATGATTTGAAGGTTAGATTAGAATTAAATGGACTTAGAATAGATAGGTGTCTGTGACCAATTCAAAAACCTAAAAAATGTAGATTTACATGTGCAAATAGCAGCATAAACAACAGAACATGAGGATTCACACATCAAGCACCCGCAGTGCTTCTGTGAACACAGTAAACCAGAATAAAAGTGTATATATAACTGTATATATAATAAATAGGCCAACTTAAATGAGCAATTAACAAAACTAAAGTGCAATAAAGAATGGACACTTCAGGACATAATTTTCAATTTTCACCTGACAATGCAAGCTTTTGAAAACGAGTTTCAAAGTGCAAGGTTTTGAAAACGATGCCTTTACCATCTGCATGTAAACAACATAAACGTGAATTTGTGAAATTGGTATGTCATTCCAACCCGGTCACACTAAATGTGTCTCTATAGCACACATTGTGTTTATTGTGCAATTTATACGCGAAAAGGAGTTTCTGTGTGCATATGATACGCATGGGTGGGTTTAGGGTAGGTTTAGTAATGGTGTGTAATATGTAATATGTATTATATGTTTGGTTAGGATTAGTGTTGTAGGGTGCATGACATGTGTATTCACCTTATTTTCCACGAGGGTGACGCCATTACGTTCGTTTTGTCATCTTACTTCGGGCTGAGAGGGACCTCAACTTCCGTCTGAAAGGACGCTAGTTTCTAGACGTAATTCTATTGTTCTAACGGTAAAATATGTCAAGTATTGTATGGTCAGTTAGGGGCTGCCATAACAATTGGATTAAGAGGATAGAACAATTTAACCAACAGTGTTACGAACACAATGTAAAGCGATCGGAATGTTGTGGTGTACTTTACGATTTACACCCGGATGTGCCGTGTCAGTTTAGCGGAAGTCGGATGACAAATTGCGGAAGCGCAAAGTATTAAAAGTGGGCGGGGCGGAATAAGGTGAATTACACGCAATAAAGTGCTATCATATGAATGTATTAAATGCATGAATAAGCCTTTCTGCATCTGACAGGGATAAAGAAGTTTGAATTCTGGCAATATTTTTAAGATGGAAAAATGCAGATTTTGAAACCATTTTGATATGGGCATCAAATGACAAATGCGGATCAAAGATAACACCTAGATTTCGCACTTGTGATGCTGGAGACAATAATTCAGAATCAGAAAACAGACTTAGACAGTTATGTTTGTGCACATCTGTCAGCATACCAAAAAGTAACAGTTCCATTTTTGATTTGTTAAGCTTAAGATAGTTGTCATGCATCCATACCTTTATTTCTTCCAGACATACGGTAAGAGCTGTAATTGCGAGATTTGGATCAGGGAGTGAGCTAACATAGATCTGCATGTCATCAGCATAACAAGGAAAAACCCCGTACCGTACTTTCTAATAATGTCACCAAGCGGCAACATATAGATGCAGAACAAAGTAGGTCCTAGTACTGACCCCTGCGGGACGCCCTGCTGTACTAATGTTGCCTCCGATTTGTTCTTCCCCAAATAAATATACTGCAAAGAGATGCCAGAGGTGCCTAACAAATCACGCAACCTGTCAAGGAGGATGATATGACATATAGTGTCAAAAGCAGCGCTAATGTCTAGCAGAACCAAAATGCTGCAAGCACCCATATCAGCAGAAACATTAGGCGTTTCTCAATAGCAAGTACGCACAGTTTGGACTTGCCAAGTCCAGCTCAGGAGAATGACTCCCGAGGACGCGAGTCCGGTAATTCTGCTAATGGAACAGCACGTTCTTCAAAGCGTCAGTCAGCTCGCTCTGCTACTCCGGTTATCTCTGTATGTACATTTTAGGCAACAATAAAACAAAATATGTTATAAAACACCACACTGCCTCTTTTCGTTTTCATTTAAAGAAATCTTAAACATTATAGCCACACAAATGGTGATTGCCTGGATCTCACAACCTGGATCAAATTTTCATAAATCTTTATAAATAAACCACAGATTTGAGCTTTAAACAACTACATTCTCGCCTGAAAAACTCTTAAATTTACATTTCGTGACACAGTAACAGTAGTATTATATGTCAACTGTAAATTAAAAGATGGCGCTTCTTATGTTGTCATTCCCCTTGTAGCACGCGCAAGTGACGATTCTCTGTCAACCAATCAACGTCCTGCAGTTAGTCTAGCTCCACCCTTTAGTACCATACCACTGTGCTGGTACCCCAACGGAAGGGTACCCAAAAAGTGTTAAGGTTCGGCTTTTTGGTACCATTCACAACTTTTGACAGTGGAAACGGAAATAAATGCATACCGTACCGTACCGTACCGCTCAGTGAAAACAAGCCATTAGAGATTAGAGTCGAATCTTCCCTAACAATTTTTTTAAGTCTCTTTTAAAAAGGTATTTGTTTTCTCTGGCGTATTGATTTTTTTTTTTTTAAATGTATATATTATATTATATTTTTGTGTATTAGAGTGTGTATATTTAGGATACGTATTTAGTTGTCTTGTACAGCACTTTGGCCAGTCTTGTGGCTGTTTTAAATGTACTTTATAAATTAATTAAACTTGAAACCACTGATTGTAATAATACATCAAAATTCTTACTGTCAGTTAACCGGTTAGTCATAGTATTCTCAATGTATTTTAACACTGGCACTTTAGTTGAACCATCTGAATATTTTAAATGCAACAATCAACATAAAATTGAGTTTTGACCTTTGTGTATTTTTTTTACAGTGTATTTTTTAGGGCAATAAACCCAGACAGCAACATAGTGTTGGCCCAGATCCGGCCCACATCCGGGCTGTGTGGATTCCAGATGTGGGCCAGATCCGGGCCGATACTATGTAGCTGTCTGAGACTGGTGTTTTAGTGTTATTATGAACATCGCCATCACATTCAGAGATACTGCTAAATGTAAAAGCAATCAAACGTGTCATTCTTTATTATCAAACAGTGGACAAAATAAGTAAATTTGTGTAATGAAATGAATATAACATGTGCATGCATACTGCTGCTGCTTATCTTTAGCATGTACACTAACTTGTGTGGAAATGGGCATGGAATGGTGAAAAAATGCTGACCTAAAAATTGTTACACTTAATTTAAGTGATATTACTTAACATTAATGAACCAACATACAATAAAACTACCAAAACACATCATTCATGTCTCAAATTAAGGCATTCTTTCAGAACTCTAGTGAAGGTTTCAGCCAACAAACATAAATTAAATATACAAAACAAAAAACACACAAACAACAGGCAGCAATATGCACTATTTTCTGCTGTTCAGAATTCAATGCAGTTTATGTTACATGGTTCATGTTTACATTAATGTACAAACCTTTTGTATAGATGGTGATGAAAATGAAAGACTAAGACTTGTGTATGTGTTTAGCTACATCTTATTTTTTCTGATTTAAAAAAAATAATATTTCAGAATAATATATATCAATGTGGTATACGGTAGAAATATTACACATTTCAGTCTAGCTTAGGTTTTTAAATTAAATAACACAGTCTTGGAAATAATATGTAAGCATGTGCAAATAAGCCTGTATAGTAAATCAAGTTCTGTTGGTCTTTGTGTTTAAGTGAGAAATTAATTCATTTAAATTGAAAGATCTCAATGTTTATAAGATCTTTCAATTATGTTCAACAGTTTTGAGCGTATAAAAGAGTGTATAAAAATGGGCTCTGAGTTTTGGCAGTGGTTGTGTCTAAGTGAAATATGTAGTTTGGAAGATGTAGTCACTGAATGCATTAATACAACATTGAATGACACAGACATTTGCAACACTTCTACAGTAATACCGTAGTAAAATATATTCAGAATCTAAAAAATTAAATACTATCAAAACAATTAGATGTAGCTGAACACATACAGGTATTAATCTTTCAGTTTCATCACCATCTATAAAAAGGGGAAACTTGGGGGAAAATGTGTACTGTACTGTAAACAATGACCATGTAACATATAATGTTGTGAATTCTGAACAACAGAAAACAGCAGAAATATTTTATAATGCTTCCTGTTATTTGTGTTTTTTTATTTAACGTGTGTTTTTTGGGGGTAAAACCTTTTCTAGTGTTCTGGAAGAATGAGTTGATCTGACACATGAATGAAGTTTCAGTGCATTTTGAATGTGAAATGAACTGCTGTCAAGCTGTAAGTTGGTTTGGAGAAGATATCATGGTCTTTTAACCTGACATCATTTAAGACATCATTTAAGACTGTGGTATAAATGATTGAATGATTTAACCATAACTCATTACTATCCTTGATTTCTAAAATAGGTATTTTTCATATGTATGTAGACTAGGGTGTGTGAATTGAGTTGTTGCACTTCCCCCCCACACACAATTTACATATCAATGCAGGAAGGCCTTAAAGGCCAGTGTTTGTCTCAGGTGAGAGCCAACAACCCCCAGAGTCCTGTTACCAATATCTGTGCAACTTCTCAAATACACTAGAATAAACTAGAGAAAACGCTGGGATTTACCCTGCCAAATTTATTTTGTAAAGTTTTCTTTTGTAAAAATGTATTTAAAAAATAAATAAAACAAGAATTACACTATCTACTGTTCACTGCAGTTAATGTTACATTATCCACGTTTACAATACTGTACAAAAATATGAAACTGAGATTAACACTTGTATAGGTGTTTAGTTAAATATAATTTTTTTGTTTTTGTTTTTTTTAGATTCAGAATTTAAAACATCTGCAAATTGGCCTGTATAGAACATAAATGTCTGTTGGTGTTTGTGTTAAGTGAGAAATAAATAAAAAAATTTGCCAAAGCAATAATAAATGATCCACAGTTTGGCTCACATAAGCCCCGTTCACACAGAGATTCCGGAAAATACACTGATAATTTGTCCCGCGATTGTTTGATTTCTGTTCATTCACACTCCCAGGGATTTTCTGAAATCAGTATTATATATTATAATATAATATTTAAATATAAAATCTTGTTTACTTGTTTAGCACTATGTTCGCAATGAAACTAAATTAATGATTATTCCAAACACAAATAAAATGTAAGTTTCCCAATTCTAAAGTCACTTTTTCAAAACTCTCTTCACACAGTGATCACACCATCCATCTATGTGAGCTAAACTGTGGATCACTGCTTTGAAAGATGTCATTGAATGCATTTTGTTCCATTTACATTCATTATTCTTAAACACAAACACCAACAGAACTTTATGTTCTATACAGGCTAATTTGCACATGTTTACATACGCTTTTTAAAACTGTTAATAATAATAGTACTGTTAAACTGTTAAAAATAACAAGTAATTTCAATCACATTGAAATAGATATTCTGATTCTAAAATATAATATAATCAAAATAATTAGATGTAAGTGTTAGTCTTTCAGTTTCATCACCATCTATACAAAAGGGGAAACTTAGGAATATTTTAGTACAGTAATGTTAAAAAGTTAGTTTGTTAGTATACTTTACTTTATTGCCCTTTTTCAGGAAATTTGTCTTGGACTCAAAGCTGCATTAGTACACAACATATACATACACACACAAACCAAAAAGAGTTTTAAAAAAACGGCATTACTACATCTGGCTATTTAACATATTAATAGATACAGGAATAAATGATTTTTTTGTAACGGTTACTCTTACTCAGTGGGACTCTATACCGTCTCCATGATGGCAGAAGCTGATACATTGGAAATAAAACATGGCTTGAATCACTCACTATTGTCTGTGCATTTTTTTTAAAAATCCACGATTCGTAAATTGATTGAAGTGATGAGTACTCTCTTACACCCATAACTTAACATTGCAGTTTTCACAAGACGTACAAGCTGTGATTTTAATTGGACCAAAAGATTGCCATATGAAGTGTGCATCCAATAATTTAAAAGACTACCTAAAACGGCATAATGAAATAATTGCATAATTCTCTGATTTACACCAAACAGCCTAAGTCTTCTTAAAAAAATACAATCGTTGCCGGAATTTTGAACAAAGATAATCAATGTGGGCTTTCCAAGTAAATGAACGATCAATGACCACACCTAGATACTTATAGGTATCCACCTGCTCAATATTATCATAGATGATAACTGGGCTGTAATCAAAAAGGATCATGTAACATCAACTGCAGTGAATTATAAACAGTAGATAGTGTCATTCTTGTTTTATGAAAGCATTTTACAAAAGAAAACATTGTGTAATGCTCCTGTTGTTTGTGTTTTTTGTTTTGTTTTATGAGTGACAAAGTGTGTTTGTTGTTAAATCTTTTCTAGTGTTCTGGAAGAATGAGTTGATCTGAGACATGAAGTTTCAGTGCATTTTGAATGTGAAATGAACTGCTGTCAAGCTGTAAGTTGGTTAGGAGAACTGAGTGAAGAGTTTTGAAAATGTACCTAAATATTGAGAAATGTGTCCTAGTGATTGTAAAAACCTGTAATTTAATTTAATTTGGCAGGGTAAATCCCAGCGTTTTCTCTAGTTTATTCTAGTGTATTTGAGAAGTTGCACAGATATTGGTAACAGGACTCTGGGGGTTGTTGGCTCTCACCTGAGACAAACACTGGCCTTTAAGGCCTTCCTGCATTGATATGTAAATTGTGTGTGGGGGGGAAGTGCAACAACTCAATTCACACACCCTAGTCTACATACATATGAAAAATACCTATTTTAGAAATCAAGGATAGTAATGAGTTATGGTTAAATCATTCAATCATTTATACCACAGTCTTAAATGATGTCTTAAATGATGTCAGGTTAAAAGACCATGATATCTTCTCCAAACCAACTTACAGCTTGACAGCAGTTCATTTCACATTCAAAATGCACTGAAACTTCATTCATGTGTCAGATCAACTCATTCTTCCAGAACACTAGAAAAGGTTTTACCCCCAAAAAACACACGTTAAATAAAAAAACACAAATAACAGGAAGCATTATAAAATATTTCTGCTGTTTTCTGTTGTTCAGAATTCACAACATTATATGTTACATGGTCATTGTTTACAGTACAGTACACATTTTCCCCCAAGTTTCCCCTTTTTATAGATGGTGATGAAACTGAAAGATTAATACCTGTATGTGTTCAGCTACATCTAATTGTTTTGATAGTATTTAATTTTTTAGATTCTGAATATATTTTACTACGGTATTACTGTAGAAGTGTTGCAAATGTCTGTGTCATTCAATGTTGTATTAATGCATTCAGTGACTACATCTTCCAAACTACATATTTCACTTAGACACAACCACTGCCAAAACTCAGAGCCCATTTTTATACACTCTTTTATACGCTCAAAACTGTTGAACATAATTGAAAGATCTTATAAACATTGAGATCTTTCAATTTAAATGAATTAATTTCTCACTTAAACACAAAGACCAACAGAACTTGATTTACTATACAGGCTTATTTGCACATGCTTACATATTATTTCCAAGACTGTGTTATTTAATTTAAAAACCTAAGCTTAGACTGAAATGTGTAATATTTCTACCGTATACCACATTGATATATATTATTCTGAAATATTATTTTTTTAGAAATCAGAAAAAATAAGATGTAGCTAAACACATACACAAGTCTTAGTCTTTCATTTTCATCACCATCTATACAAAAGGTTTGTACATTAATGTAAACATGAACCATGTAACATAAACTGCATTGAATTCTGAACAGCAGAAAATAGTGCATATTGCTGCCTGTTGTTTGTGTGTTTTTTGTTTTGTATATTTAATTTATGTTTGTTGGCTGAAACCTTCACTAGAGTTCTGAAGAATGCCTTAATTTGAGACATGAATGATGTGTTTTGGTAGTTTTATTGTATGTTGGTTCATTAATGTTAAGTAATATCACTTAAATTAAGTGTAACAATTTTTAGGTCAGCATTTTTTCACCATTCCATGCCCATTTCCACACAAGTTAGTGTACATGCTAAAGATAAGCAGCAGCAGTATGCATGCACATGTTATATTCATTTCATTACACAAATTTACTTATTTTGTCCACTGTTTGATAATAAAGAATGACACGTTTGATTGCTTTTACATTTAGCAGTATCTCTGAATGTGATGGCGATGTTCATAATAACACTAAAACACCAGTCTCAGACAGCTACATAGTATCGGCCCGGATCTGGCCCACATCTGGAATCCACACAGCCCGGATGTGGGCCGGATCTGGGCCAACACTATGTTGCTGTCTGGGTTTATTGCCCTAAAAAATACACTGTAAAAAAAATACACAAAGGTCAAAACTCAATTTTATGTTGATTGTTGCATTTAAAATATTCAGATGGTTCAACTAAAGTGCCAGTGTTAAAATACATTGAGAATACTATGACTAACCGGTTAACTGACAGTAAGAATTTTGATGTATTATTACAATCAGTGGTTTCAAGTTTAATTAATTTATAAAGTACATTTAAAACAGCCACAAGACTGGCCAAAGTGCTGTACAAGACAACTAAATACGTATCCTAAATATACACACTCTAATACACAAAAATATAATATAATATATACATTTAAAAAAAAAAAAATCAATACGCCAGAGAAAACAAATACCTTTTTAAAAGAGACTTAAAAAAATTGTTAGGGAAGATTCGACTCTAATCTCTAATGGCTTGTTTTCACTGAGCGGTACGGTACGGTACGGTATGCATTTATTTCCGTTTCCACTGTCAAAAGTTGTGAATGGTACCAAAAAGCCGAACCTTAACACTTTTTGGGTACCCTTCCGTTGGGGTACCAGCACAGTGGTATGGTACTAAAGGGTGGAGCTAGACTAACTGCAGGACGTTGATTGG
>NC_138739.1:6401485-6441756 GCF_965113295.1 Leuciscus leuciscus | reverse complement strand
GCGTTTCAGAATGGACTTCACTGGCAGAGAGAAGGCAGAACTCGCTTCGTGTTTATTTTTCTTTATTTGGCAAAAAGCACAACACTTTGTTTTTATTGTGAGTATACACAAAAATAATACACATTTAACAGAATCGATTGATGTATGAAACTCCTATGGAAAATCAAAGTCAACAGAGTATTTATGAGTTTCTTTTACATTGATAAAAAAAAAGTGAGCTGGTATCGCCGGCGATACCGTAGACCTCAGGGGGTTAAACTAACTGTCTGTGATATGCTTGAAGTGTTTTATATCTATGGATTTTATTGTAGCCAAGTAAAGTATTAGCGTTGATTTGAGAGGCTAAATTGATCAAACATGTTTTACTCGCTGTTGGCTCGGCTGCTTGCTCGTAATTTTTAGCGCAATTTTCCACCGGACAAAATTGCGATTGTTAACTCATGATTTCTGTTCTGTCTGTGCGCACCAATCTTGCACTTCTATCTACTCCTCAACCAGACCACCTAGAGACTTCGGGTTTTCGGCATTATGTTAAGGAAGGTCTAATCTCGGGAACGCACAAAAAAAAAAAAAAAATCCAGGAAAAGATTTACTATCTCTTAGTGTTGTGATCCCATGACGTCAGAAAATTGCGCTAAAACACTCACTGAGTTTTTATTACTTTTTTTTTTTTTTTTTTTTAAATGCTCCAAACATTTGTCTAAATTAACTTAATAAAGAAATGAAAAGAAAAGAAACATAACTAACAAAACGGACATATTTTAATGGCTGCAAATAGGGCAGGCTGCCGCTGTAAAAAAAAAAAAAAAAAAAAAAAACGGGCTCGGGTCGGACTCGGGCTGATAATTCTGATGAGCTGTCGGACACGGGTCGGGCTAGGGCCTGAGCGTCTCGGGCCAGGGCCGGGCCAGGGCCGGGCTCGGGCCTAGATTTGAGGCCCGTGCAGGGCTCTAGTGTATTCTACCTGACTTTACATTTGAAATATTAAATAACTAAATAGCATCCAGTGTCTAGCAGTACAGCAGCATTTTTGGCTGAGGGAATTCCTGGAGGGACTTCAGAGCCAATCCCAAAGATCTAAGGGCCTTCATAAAATGGGTTTACACATGTATTATTTTTTATATAGGCTATTTTTTATATTTCCATATATTTTACTTTGGGTTAGGATTTTTGTTGGTCCCAATAGATTCTGATGGTAATATCTGTCTTTTGGAGCCTCCTGGCAGTTGTAAGTAGCCTATCAATACACCAGAAATTATGACAAATAGTGCTGTAAAGTGTACTCAATCAAATGCTCATCTTCACAGGACGATGGGGATAAAGAGTTTCTGCTGCCACAGAGAGGCCTACAGAGGTAATGTTAATATTACGTGTCTACACATCAAACAAGCTACACATTCAGATTTTTTCACATTTTTATGTGGATAATCTAAGTTTAAATCTAAGTATAAACGGGTATTCTTATCTCTACCACTGTGGAAGAACAGCAGGAGAACAGTCCATCAACTTCTGGTGCACAGATGAACACAGTTCAGTGATTTCCAGTAAATGCCACAGTTTAATTCGGTAGAATTTGTTCAGAACTACATTATGTAACTCTAATCTACTACTGTATTTTCAGTTGCCAGTTAAGGAGTTATATAGACTTCATCTTATTTAAAAAAAAGAAGAAAAAAAAAACAGTAAAATAGTCAAAATAGCAATATTTTTTATTTATTAATAAATGATTAATTTTATTATTAAAAATGTACTGAAAGAATGAATGAGGTGTTTAAGCACCACTTCCTCTTTAAAAAAGGGGAGGAGACCAATAGAAACTCTGGGTTTCCAGAAGAAAACCTGCTCCCGACCAGGTTAGGTTCACAGAGTAAGTTACCATGGTAACTGACTCTGAGTATAAGTTACCTCTCTTTCAGAAACGGGCTTGACTTACTCTGCTTTCTCAGGTTTAACATACCTCCCATTCTGAAACAGAAAACTCAGAGTTTCCCTCATTTCAGGGTTAACATACTCAGAGTTTTCACTTAACCCTCTGGGGACCACAAACGCGCCGGCGCGTTTTGCTCGTTTTTTTTTTTTTTTTAGCAATGAAAATAAACACTAAATGCTCTGTTAATTTTGATCTTTCATTTTCGTGTAATACATAAATCGATCCTGTTCAGTTTCTATTTTTTTTCTGTATACTCACAATAAAAATAAAGTGTTTTGCTTTTTGACAAATAAAGAAAAATTAACATGATGCGATTTCTGCCTTCTCTCTGTCAGTAAACTCCCATTTGAAACGCGTTCGAAAATGATCTATAACTCCGCGAAAATGCAGTCAAACAGGCAAACAGACCCACGGGCACAAAGCTTGAGATCGCATCTTTTAAATGAAGTCATTTATATAAAAAACAAATATTCTCAGCTTCTGTAATCTGTATAAAAAGAGAGCGACTCCTGTCGAGCTCATTACGACCTAATTCACAGTAATGTGACCACTCCCCGGAGAGCGCGTGCTATTCAAACGCAAATTCTGAGAACTATTTCATAGCTGTGAAACGCCCACATCAGCTGTAAACAAAGCGCGTCGCGACTCCTCGCGAGTGAGACATTATAGCCTACCTTATGGAGAAAAGATTCCTCAGAACAGTGCTGATGAGGAGCAATATCTCCTGAAATGACGAGCAGATTCCGCTGAGGAGTGAGGTAGGCTGTTTTCTTTTCTCACGTGTGGAATAACGTTATGGAATAACGTTAGTGTAGGCCTATGTAAACCGCAAAAAGATGAATCGCATTTATAATATGACTCGCCTTTCTGTGAGATGAATGAAGGGGACATATTTGTAAAGACTGTTTAGCCTAAATATGAATCGCACGTCTGTGAGTGAAAGAATAAACTGCTTTGCTATAGCCTACTGAGATGAGTAAAAATCGACTGGAATATGTTGAAATAAAATGTATTTGTATAAGCAACGTATTAAACTGCAAAAAAATACTATTTTTGTCAAAAATAAATTCATAGACTAAGATGTTAGATGTTCCAATGTTGGCTATATTCAAACTAATGAATACATATGATAAAATGTAGGCCTATAATGTTTTTTGTTTTTTTTTGTTTTTTACAAAGAAAGAGTACACTTGAAATATTGTTGAAATTGTAATTATTGTTGTAATTGTAACATTTTTAATAAAATAGCAAAACATATTTACAAGAGAGATGTAAGCGAAATCTTAAATGGTCAATATAAGTCTTCTTCTAAATACATATTTTGTCCTTGCATTGTGGCTCAGTCAGTTTCACACCTGAGTGAATGGCTAATTATGCAGAGTGGGTGGGACATTCATAATCTAAGGTGTAAACTACTCCTCCCCCTCGCATATTGGCTTTCCAAGCAAAACCTGTTTTACACCATTTAAATCAATGTATTTTTTTTTTGTGAACGATAAAGCAAGACTATTTTCACATCATTTTGAAGCTAGAACTCAAAGGGACAACATCCATTAGTCAAAAGTCTTGTGGACACATATTTAATATGTGTTTTGTGGTCTTAATTCAGCAACTTTCATTTTAATTTTTTCCAATAACCATGCATAAACATTATTCTCTTAAAAATACAAACATCTACATACACGTTGCTCGCATATTATGGTAGCCCTGTTTGTGCTATATAGAGTGAATTTACACCTTTGCCATTAACATGTTTATAAATAACTGAAAAAAGCACAAATGTCAAGGCATGTCAGAACATCTCAAGGACCCCAAAAACAGCTTGGTCCCCAGAGGGTTAACCTCCTTTCTGAAACAGGCCCCAGGCCGCTCGTGCCAGAAGAGAGGCGCTTGACTGCGCGGTAGTAGAGCACCTGAGAATCCTCTTGGGGAGAGTGAGGCACACGGGAACTCTGCCAACGTGAGCTTACTCGTGCCTGATCTCTCAGTCCTCTGGCTCTGCTGTTTCTTCCTCCGAGGTTCCTGGGAGGAAGAGAACAGGAGAGCGTGAGGGGCGGAACCATTGTCGAAAAATTAAGCGGTCCGCGAGCGGAGAGAGGTGAGACTCATACTCTTGCAGTGAGAACAGCTCGTCTCAGTGAGCACAGCTTCTGTGTGGGATTTCCCCAGACAGGTGACGCACTCACTGTGCTCATCAAATGGGTGCAGGGGTGCCCTGAACGTGCCACACTCATGGTGCAGCATTCGCAAAAACAACGCTGCATGAAATTTGCTCTTTTAGAAACGCCGAATGGCCACAGGGGAGATCGCTGAATCAGCTCGAGTGCAGAGTGCTGTCAATCCGCTTGCTTGCAGAGCGCTGATCAGTCAGCTTGATAGCAGGATAGGAATCTGAGTTCCTATGGCAGAATGTATGACGCAGTACGATTGTATTGATAAGGAACATGTGTTAGTTTCAAAAGTGTTATTTTACTCAGATTTGCTAATATACCAAAGTGTGGTAAAGTCTGCAATAACAAAAGAGATCTCTTTATAAACTCAAGTATTTCTAGATAAAATTTCCCAAACACCAAATCTCTCTGGTAACCAAATGCAAATTTCT
Source organism: Leuciscus leuciscus (assembly GCF_965113295.1). Taxonomy (NCBI): domain Eukaryota; kingdom Metazoa; phylum Chordata; class Actinopteri; order Cypriniformes; family Leuciscidae; genus Leuciscus; species Leuciscus leuciscus. The sequence continues at coordinate 6,437,224 of NC_138739.1, read as the reverse complement.
CTAAATGAACAATTATATAGGTTATTGTGTTTTCTCATTATTATTCGCTGATTAGTTTTGTTGTAACAATGTTAAAAACATTATAAATGTTATTCACTGGTTTGGGGATCAAAATGGATGCTGCAATGGTTTTCGTCTTAGTTTTATATTTACAGAAATGTGGTTAGATCTGTTGGGTGGATAAACAGCTTCTGCTGGATGTTAGTGGAACGTTTTTTTCTTGAAGTACGATAAACTCCTGCTTGTGCACTTTAAGAGTGCACGCTTTCACTGCGTGATGTAGCCTCTTATAATGCAGTGTGAATTCCCCCAAACATCAAGATATGAGGATAAAATCTGGATGACTTTTCATATCTTTTTACACTTATGTCGTAAGACCATGTTAAGCAATATCACACGAGAAAGAGTGCTGTTTTTCCTGAACATCAGCATGATTGTAAATGTGATACTGATTTTATGTAAAAGTTCAACAAACAAAAAGTTAACAGTCTTAGACACAATATTACATCTTAAACTCAATATTGTCTGTTTTTGCTCTGTTTCACAAAGAATATAGTTATATCATATAGGCTACAAACAAATCCACAGAAGAGCAGTCACGTGTCTCTGAGAAACACACACACAGCAGTGTTTTGTTTGAATCTGTATTTTTTAACGAATTGGGTGAGTCAAGGATGATTCAAAGACCCATTATTAAATGCAGTCACTTGCTTCGTTCCTGAATCAGTCGGTTGTTTTGAACGAATTGGCTGAATTAATTATTCAGTGAATTATTCATTAAGACAGTGACTTGCCGCTACGTACTGGTAGTTTTAGTGATTTAGTAATTTAAAAAATATATTTTTTATTGTTTTAATATTTTTCAAGTTGTATTCAAAACAATATCAACATTATTGTCACAGTATGTTCAGTGTGTTTAGTTTTCATGGACTTTTAGTTTGTTTTCATTCATCTTCTGTGTTCCTTGTTCGTTTGCATCGTCTGCAGTATCTGTTTGTCTGCCTTTTGGGATTTACTACTAAACTTTGTCTGGAACAAAGACATTATCTTCGACTGCCTGCACACACCCGTGACAGAAGACCGAATCAAGATATGGATTATGCAGCTCGATTTGCTGCTGTGGCTCTTGAGAGCACAGATTTTTTGTCTTTTTCTTTAAAAAGTTTTTTAATCTCACCATCACTAGCCCCCACGACGATGAGACCCTGGAGTCACTGTTCTGGATCAGGGTAAATTACCATCATCCCGTCGACCTTCCAGACACCACCGGTCAGAACTGGAAAGAAGCCATCCTCCGGTGTCTGGAGAGCGTCCTTCCCCGATCCGGAACACAGCCAGACCCAGAGCCAGAATCACCACCATCGACCGTGAAGAAATAGTGTGAGTCCCCCGCAGACGGAGAGCTACCCCCTGCCTGAGGACAGAGCTGCCCCTCGTCCTGGAAGTGGAGCTCCATCAAGCTCAAGGTTGTTAAAACTGCACCAGACGCCAGCTGTTCAACCTCCAGTCTGTAGGCAGACTCGTCACCGTCCTGGATGAGGCCGATAAGTGTGGTGTCGTCTGCAAACTTCAGGAGTTTGACAGAGGGGTCTTTTGCGGTGCAGTCTTTGGTGTACAGGGAGAAGAGCAGTGGAGAGAACGCACCCCTGGGGGGCGCCAGTGCTGATTATGCAGGTGCTGGATGAGGATTTTGCCTGTCGGTCAGGAAGCTGGTGATCCACTGACAGATGGAGGCGGGCACAGGGAGCTGGGTTCATTTGGACAGGAGGATGTTTGGTATGATGGTGTTGAAGGCCGAGCTGAAGTCCACATACAGGATCCTCACACAAGTCCCTGGTTTGTCCAGATGTTGGAGGATATAATGCAGTCCCAAGTTGACGGCATCATCCACAGACCTGTTAAGCAAACTGTCCAGCAAGGGTCCAGTGAGGTCCTCCAGGTGGGCCAGACCCAGTCTTTCAAATGACTTCATGACCACAGATGTTAACCTCAATCAATCAACCCTCTCTTTTCCCACCTTTTTGTCTTTTTCTTCCCTCTCTCACTCTCATCTCTCTCTCTCTCTCCTTCTTTCTCTTTTCAGCTCCTACGTTGTGAAGTACCATTATCACATAGTAAACACATGCACAGTGCACACACATAGACACACATTCCTGTTACCCAGTGTTCATTCCTGTTACCCAGTGTTTATTCCTGTTATTAAATTGTATTTTTCAAGTACCATTATCACATAGTAAACACATTCACACACATATTGACAGACATTCATGTTACCCAGTGTTCATTCATGTTACCCAGTGTTCATTCATGTCACACAGTGTTTATTCCTGTTATTAAAATGTATTTTTCTTCTAAAAAATAAAAGTTGAACCATTGTTTTTATCAGTTTTGTTTGGTCCATCATTTATGCTAAATCACAGTATAGACATTGTTAAATACAGTAATTCTACAGCAGCTTACTGTTAAATTACAGTAATACGATAGACTAACTGTAAATGCACAGTAAAATACAGTAATTATACAGCAGCTTACTGCTAAATCACAGTAATATGACGGCATAATTATTGTGAAGTCACAGTAAACAGCTGTCATTTCACAATTATTTACTGTAAAAATGATACGGTAACTTACTGTGAAAGTCATGCAACTGGTAACCTGCAATTTATTGTAAATTTACAGTGAAATAATTAACAGTGAATAAATGGGCCGACAGAATCACTGTAAATGATGATGTTCTTGATGGAAGATTCAGAGACAGACTGAAGCTGGACAAAACTGGATCTCTGATCATCACAAACACCACAATGAAACATGCTGGATATTATAAAATACTGACCAACAGTGCAAGAAAGAGTTTTGATCTCACAGTCTCTGGTGAGTTAAACATTTATTTAACCTGGTTTATGTTTTAATCAGTACAGAAATACAATTATTATTCCAAACTCCATTTTGCTTTTGTTGTTTGATATTCATTTTCAATTTAAACTTCAAACTATTTATTTTAGTAAACCATATCAAATTACTAAAAACTGTTTCTGTTTGTTATGTGTGTGTTTTGTGAGACAGTAGTGAAGGAAATATCAGTAAATAAGGGAGATTTTGTCACTCTACACAATGATCTTACTGAAATGAAGGATGATGATCGGATTCAGTGGAGTTTTGAATATGGACCTGTAATAGCTGAAATCAATAAACGGGCAGACAGAATCACTGTATATGATGATGTTCTTGATGGGAGATTCAGAGACAGACTGAAGCTGGACAATCAAACTGGATCTCTGACCATCACAAACACCACAACCACAGACTCTGGAGTTTATGAACTTGACATCAACTATATGAAGATGATTTTCATTCTCACTTTCTACGGTGAGTTAAATTTCATTTCTCTTTCAATTCGGTTCACCTCGGCATTGCGTTTGCTAACACTTATGAAAAACCCCTTCCTCCAAGTACTAAAACCCGATAAGTTCAGAATACTCACATTTTGAACGTGCAGGCGGCTTTAGCATATCAATATTATTCTGTGAAGCAGGGGAGTCTCAAGACGTTAACATTATTGCCCTGCTTTGACGTTAAAATTACACTATAAGCAGTGACTCTAAAATAGCATTCAAAATGTGCAATCAAAAGCACTGGGGAAGCACAGATTTACTGTTCTGCGTAACAGCGTTTGCCAATGATTGAAACATGTCTTCATCATGATATTCAAACAATCAAAAAGCATATAAGAAATGTTCACAGATGTTTGATTTACTTACAAGTTGTTCCATTAAGTTTTCTCCGGTCGCTTGCGAGTGTCCGCCAATGTTGAATGGATTCTTCTGATAACGTTGGTTAGAGCAACTGTGACGTAGTACTGTTCAGGTTTACAGTGTATTTTATCACGGCGGTAACACCCGAAATATGGGCGGGCTTCCCACACTATATAAGGAGGAGCTTGAATGTCATTCATTCAGAAACTTTTCCTTCAGTCAACCTTCTGCAAGAAGCCTATCATCAAGCAAGACTTATAATGATCCACACGCTGCAGTGGACAACGTCTTCTCGTCCCTTGCTGTGTTCTGGGGAGCCTTAAGGATGAGGATAAAGATGGCTTTTCGTAATTGCTGGGCATGAGACGTGACAAGTCAAGTCACCTTTATTTATATAGCGCTTTTTACAATACAGATTGTTTCAAAGCAGCTTTACAGCGTTAACAGGGAAATAATGCAACAAAGTTTGATTCTAGATTAAAATAGCATCACAGTCCAGCTTAAGTAAGTTCAGTGATGGCTTATTTTTGTTGTAAAAAACAAAAAGTTATAAATTTAGTTCATTTATATATATAGCCGCTCTGGAGAAAACCGTGATGTCATCGTCCAGCTCAGTTCAGTTCTCATTTAATGGTCTCAATGCAGGCAGAGCAATAATATTGTTGAATATTAAATTAAATGTCCCCAACTAAGCAAGCCAAAGGTGACAAAGCCGAAATAGGCGACAGTGGCAAGCCTTGGGAGAAACCAGGCTCAGTCGGGGGTCCACAGAAAGTACTGCCACTGCCAGACAGTAGAGGACACCGCACCATAATGAGCACGAGCGTATCAAACTCGTGAAGAACTATCTGCGATCGACAATACGTTTACATGCAAACAAACAATCCATTAGTAAACGGATTGACGGCTCAATCGGACAGAAAAGCCTTCATCTAAACACCTTAATCGGTCAGGGTGGTTTATTCCTTTTCTAATCCGATCGAGAGCACATGTAAACACTTGATCATACTGAAAACCGAAACTGAAAGGACTGCGCATGTGCAATGGCATATGGCGCGCAGAACGAGCTGTTCTTCCTGTTAATAAAGTGTCATGTGAGATCGGATTGCCCCCACTGCGGAGATATGAGTCTCTGGACTCTCGGGCCTCTTGTGGGCATCGTACAAAGCAAACTTAGAACTGAATCGAAAGGGAACATCTCCAGTTGCTCACATAATTTCCTTTAGACTAAGGAACGGTACATTGCATAAACTGCTGTGTCACCTACTGTAGCTCGGCATCTTGCAATATCAAGTTGCTTCAGTCAAAATAATGACATTCAAGTGCCACCTTGTATAGTGGTGGAAGCCCCTCCATATTTTGCGCTCTTGAACACCATTGGCCAGTGTTACTGGCGTGATTATTTAAGGCTTCTGTAGTATTTGGAGGGAAGGGGTTTCCCCATTAGCATTAGCAAACGCAATATCTCGTTCCCTCATCTCAGGGACCATAGATGTTTCACTTCTTTTAGTTATTCAAGCTTTAAAGTTGATCTAAATAAGTATTTTATCATGATTAATTAGTTAAAATTATTAATTAGCATTTTATTTTACATCAATAGCATCTAGGTTTATGTTTAACTTTCTATATCAGGTTGTTTAAATGCTTTACTTTTGATGTTAAAGTTTATTGACTGAGCTGATCTCAGTTTGATGTTTTTATTTCTCAGACTCTGAGAACAACTGTTGTGGTCCTACTGAAGCTGTGATCCGATTGGTCCTCTCTGCTCTGGTGGGCGTGGCTACTGTCATTATTGTGGTTTATGAGATCTGGGGCCCGTTCTTCGTACGTCGCTAACTCAGTTAGCTGGATTTGATTGTTGACGATTTGGCATGATCTTGGATTGTTTGGTTCTTCGACGCTCATCCTGGACTTGCTGTCATAGCAACATGTGCGCAAACTTAAACCTGCTCGGGAGCAGGCTTATTTCATGTAAACAGGATTAGATCGCGGCTTTATAAGCGGAGCTGATACGGGAAGTCCAGCGCAGCGCGATAGTGCACTTTCTGAGAGATATATTTTTTCTCGTGACTCGTGAGATTGTCGTTTACATTATTAATTTGTTGGAAACGCACATTTATTTTCGACTTGTCGGAGTCGGGCTTTAACTACAGCACAAACTGTTTGTTGCCCTAAGATTATTTGCGAGTGGCTCTTTCCTTTACACTATTGGAGATGCGGATAACTTGATGGAAAGTGCTGTCTGTCGTGTCATTCGGAGTTTACCTGGCGCTTTTAGGTTTAAAAAACAGTTTTAGTTTTTTTGTGGCATTTCCAAGCCACTGAATACCCAATGTTGTAAAGCAGTTTTTTAAGCAGTTTTTTATTTATTTATTTATTTATTAGGCTATCATTTTTTTTTATGAAGATCATGCAATCATGACCATGCTGATTACAGTACATGTCACTCAGGCTTATAGGCTAGACCATAGACTGCCATCAAGGCCTCAATGAAGGTGATTATGTGAACAGAAAGGGGGTTCACAATGTAAATGTGCAGCCCAGTTACTATTGGGATTCTTAATATTCCAGATTAATAATATTATATCAAATTAAAAAAAAGGCAGTTGACAAATCTTCCATATCACAAATGTGAAAGCAAAATGGCCAGGATCTGTGCATGAATTAAGAATTTTCAGAGATTCACATTTATGCACATTATTTGAAAGTGGTAAGGAAAGTTCCACAATTAAATATCAAGCTCACTGTATTACATACACTTATGCTGATCCTAACAGAACTGCATTTTTTCATAGGTGATTATGACATGTTCCTGCAGACAGGTGTTTTATGACCCCATTCCCTGACCCAAACCAGTTACATTTACATTTACATTTACATTTATGCATTTGGCAGACGCTTTTATCCAAAGCGACTTACATTGCATTATCCTATACATTTATACATAGGTATGTGCAATCCCCTGGGATCAAACCCACAACCTTGCGTTGTTAACGCAATGCTCTTACCACTGAGCTACAGGAAAGCTACAATGCAGCTCTAGCCAGGACAAGGGCACACAATGAAATGAACTTTGGCTAACTAAAGGGAAGATTTCAGTGTCTGAAAAGTCTGAGGGTTGCACACCTGACAGGGCCTGTGACATTGTTGCATGTGCCATATTACATAACATTGCCAAAAAAAAAAAAAAAATCATTTAATTTTTCATTAAATGTTTAATAAAAGACAAATATGCTCAGTTCCTTGAGTTTTATTTCAATTGTTCTTTGTAAAGAAAAGCCAGTGGTCAAGTGCCTGCAACAAGAGATATTAGACACATGCCTCATGCAACAAATAAAAAGGAAAAGTTGGCTCTACACTGCCCACCTGTAGGCCTATGTCTCCTCTGTCTGTGCAGACTCTTCTGTAGGCCTTTCTGTAGATGTGGAATCCTGCAACTTATATTGCAGCCATAAAGCATACAAGTATAAATGAAGTAAAGTTATTTATGCACTTGCAGGAAGGCTAGTTCCTCCATATGACAGTTATCTGAGAGGGTTTATTCACTGTCCAGTGCAATGGAAACAAATGGACATTACAAAGTCTTATACTTTCTTTCCTTTGGAAAGTTAGACAATGTCCACTTACTGCACATATTTCAGCCAACACTTTCTTGGGAACAGATACAAGTGTTGGTGTATTATGTAAAAGTGCACAAAAGAGGAAAACACAATGTCATTACAATGAACTACACTCGGGGAAAATGTGATCAATAACTCATGGCAAAATATTTTTACATTAACATAAGTTTATCAGTTTTCACTTTCACAAGTCAAAGCAATTCTTCATTACTCAAGATTTAACAGTTGAAATGACTATACAGCCTTATTTTAATTCAGCAAAAATTATTTTACAGTGTAGGCTACTAAGATCTTTTCATTTTTTTTCAGCCTTTTTTTTTGGTTGCTTTTAAACACAACCATTTATTTAACAGTGCCTTTTATAGAAGAGACTATAATAGAACAAAAAATTACCATTATGTAGAATATTTTTGTACTTCACTTTTATTTGTTCCCATGTTCTAGTGTGGTGACTCTGACATTACAATGAACAAAGTAATTATGCAATTATTAAAATACAAAAATATAGGCTAATAAGTGATAAAAACATCTAACATGGCCACTTCTAACGGATTTACATTGTCTGCTACTTTTTGCCAGCCCTCTCTCCTGGCTTTTGCAGACTTTGAGGTGTTCCCTGGCGTTTTGATTAAACATTAAAATTCCGAATAAACTTCGACTATTAGTTCTTGCTCTGCTGAGTAAAACTGAGCGCGCTCTTTGGCCACGCTGAGCAGCCAATAGCAGCGTTGCTGATCAATGTTTCTACTATCGATACATATCCCCTTTTAAACCAACGCATGAACGCGCAATTATCTCAGATAACTCAATCCAGCGATACTAATCATAAACAACAGGTGTGTTCGAAGAACCCAATTAGCCGGATCATGATTCACACGATGATACCATCTTGGATGTGTCATTTGATCTCGGATGTAATAAGCAACGTACGAAGAACTAGCCCCAGATCCAGAAGAGCTAAAAAAGATCAAGCACAAATTCAAACATCAGGTACCTAATTGATGTAATTTCTCACAAACCATTTTTTCAAATATATTTGTGAGTTTTAATAATTTATGCCTTTTATATGTTTATCTTTTTCAGAAAGTATTGAAATCTAAAGCAGAACACTGAACTTCAAGTGTGTTCTTGTTCCTCTAGTGTTTTTGTCATAAATACTGTTGATTATTTGTGCTTGTGCTCTCTCTTTCAGTGTCAGATTTAAAGGCTTTTTTGTCAGGCTTTTTTTGTTTATATTTCTCCTCAAGATACATATATCAATTTACTACGACTGTTGTATATTTACTCTGTGTTTGCTTGCCTTTAGCAATAAAGATTTCTCACTCTAAGGTTAAAGAGTCTCTCCATGTTTTCTTACATTTATTATGTCAAGCGCCCCCTGGAGGAATAGTAATTTTATGTAAGCAATTAGTGTGCTGTAATGTGAATAAGTCCCTCACGAATGAAGGGTGTGGTTAGACACGACTATAGCCTTTGACTCTATTCACAATACAGCACGCCTCAAGTACCTTATTGCTTTAATAAAACGATTACCAGAAAACGGCAGTAAACGACCTCATCTGATGGAGCTCAAATGAAAACATCAAGACTACAGCAAGTATAATTTTTTTGAGTTTTCATTTGATCCAATAGCGTTTCCACGACTCTCCAAAAGGGGAAATATAGAGAGATTGATTACAGCAGTCAGAAGAGAGAAAGATGTCAAATTAACCGTCTCTCCCTCAGAAACAACCTCGCAGCAGTGTTTACTAGCTTTTCTTTTGTAATGTAATGCCAAGGTAATATAACATAACTGTTTTGATTGTTTCTCCACTCAACAGTCTCTCATGTGACACCTCTTAACAATGATCTTAATCTTTCACATCACCTGTTGTTCACTGGAAAAAAAAAACTGCTCAGTGGCTGCACACTTCTCTTGTTGACCTTTGTAGTCACAGTCACATAGGCTTGTATATTATTCAAACTACTTCTACAATTGTTTTCTATAGAAAAAATAAGATTTTAACACTACCCCTCTATATAATGCAATCATTCTGCCATAGGAACTTAGGTCAATTCGACTGAAGTGTGCAGCATGATAGCAAGGCAAGTTACACAGTACTCGTTCCTGTTATCTCGGAACTGAGGTTACGTTAGTAACTGACTGAACGTACTATCTACAGTATACGGTTCACTCGTAATGCGTCACTAGACCCAGTCCAATCGCTCTGCTTATAATTGCGTAACGGCAGTAGTTCAAAGGCCTTGGCCCAGGACGCTTGAATAAAGGCCCAGAGGGCACCAAAGCTAGGTAGGGCGAGGTAATCACCCAACATTAAGAGACTCAGACCGTATGCCGGCACCACAAGAAAGGAATCTGGTGGGTTAAGCTAATGTAGAGGTCAAAGCCCAACTAAACAGATAGGACCCTTGCTTGTAGAGCAGTTCTACCAGAAAGACTCGGGAGATAAAATGATATAACAAGAGTAAATTTATTAATAGCTCAGCAAGCATAGTCTTTGGCGTAGGCCCCGTCCTTAGCAAGCAATGCGAGGGTAACGGAATCTGCAAATCCCGCCTGAAGATGAAGGCAGGGGCGCAGCCGACCCCCTGGAGGTAAAGGAAGGGACCATCCTGGTGGTGGTGGGGAGGATGGAGGGAAAGGACCATCTTGGAGGTGGTTGGGGAGGATGGAGGTAATTGGCGCCGTCAGTATCTGCGAACTCAGACGGATGTAAGTACCATTCTTTTATACTGAGAGTGTTAACACATGATTGGTTAGAAGTGAGTTAATTCATAACGCGCTGATTGAGTCTTCCTGGCAGAACTTAACGCTAAGCTTACATGGACGTCCATGCTATAAGAAAGAAAGAGAAAGAAAAGGAAAGAAAGAAAGAAAGAAAGAAAGAAAGAAAGAAAGAAAGGGGTAGCGCTTGTCTGCGTCCTTGATCTCCGTTAGGTTGAGCCATAAGTGACGTTCCAACACCACAAAGCTGGCCATAGCTCTGCCAAGAGCTTGGGCTGTAGTTTTAGTGGCTCGCAGGGCCAAGTCAGTCTAGCTATGCAGTTCCTTAAACACAGCAGGGGTGTTCGGGACTCATCCTGCATGTGGGCTCCGCCGGGGTAAACCACTCCAGTCTGAGCTCCTCGACTGCTTTTGAGAGGAGGCAGATTTACTCGGCTCCCATTCCAGCTCTAGCATCACTCGAATCTCTAGACGGCAGGGGGGTGGGGTTATCCAGCGAGCCCGACCAGTCCTCTGTGTCTGAAGCCGCCAATGACATGCTGTCATCAGGGAGATCAGATCCCCTGAACAAGACCAGGGGCACTTGACTGCGCGGTAGTAGAGCACCTGAGAATCCTCTTGGGGAGAGTGGGGCACACAGGAACTCTGCTGGTTCCTGGGAGGAAGAGAACAGGAGAGCGTGAAGGGCGGGACCATTGTCTAGAAATTAAGCAGTCTGCGAGCGGAGAGAGGTGAGACTCATACTCTTGCAGTGAGAACAGCTCATCTCAGTGAGCACAGCTTCTGTGTGGGATTTCCCCAGACAGGTGACGCACTCACTGTGCTCATCAAATGGGTGCAGGGGTGCCCTGAACGTGCCACACTCGTGGTGCAGCATTTGCAACAACGGCACATGAAATTTGCTATTTTAGAAAGGCCGGATGGCCACAGGGGAGATCGCTGAATCAGCTCGAGTGCAGAGTGCTGTCAATCCGCTTGCTTGCAGAGCGCCGATCAGTCAGCTTGATAGCAGGATAGGAATCTGAGTTCGTATGGCAGAATGTACAACGCAGTACGAGTGAACCATATCGATAGGGAACGTGTTTCAACTTGAGTTTCAAAAGAGTTATTTTACTCAGATTTGCTAAAATACCAAAGTGTGGTAAAGTCTGCAATTAAAAAAAAGAGAACTCAAAAATTAAATGAATTCAATTCAAATTCAATAAAATTTTCCAAACACCAAATCTCTCTGGTAACCAAATGCAAATTTCTCTAAATGAACAATTATATAGGTTATTGTGTTTTCTCATTATTATTTGCTGATTAATTTTGTTGTAACAATGCAGGCAAACATTATAAATGTTATTCACTGGTTTCAGGATCAAAATGGATGCTGCAATGGTTTTCGTCTTAGTTTTATATTTACAGAAATGTGGTTAGATCTGTTGGGTGGATCTGTTGGGTAGAGCTTCTGCTGGATGTTTGTGGAACATTTTTTTCTCCAAGTACGATAAACTCCTGCTTGTGCAATTTAAGAGTGCACGCTTTCACTGTGTGATGTAGCCTCTTATAATGCAGTGTGAATTCCCCCAAACATCAAGATATGAGGATAAAATCTGGATGACTTTTCATATGTTTTTACACTTATGTCGTAAGACCATGTTAAGCAATATCATCCGAGAAAGAGTGCTGTTTTTCCTGAACATCAGCATGATTGTAAATGTGATACTGATTTTATGTAACAGTTCAACAAACAAAAATGTAATATTGAGTTACATCTTAGACACAATATTGTCTGTTTTTGCTCTGTTTCACAAAGAAAATAGTTATATCGGGACTGTGAATGAGAATGTTCTGGAAAGTGATTTTGTGGCTCTCTGTGATAGAACCACGAGACGTCGCTCGTTGACCGATCATAGGCTTCTGGTAGGGATGTAGGCTTGTAGGAGTGAGTAAAAGTAGGAGGGAGCTGAGCCTGTGGTAGATCTGTGAGCAAGCGTCAATGCCTTGAACTTGATGCGAGAGGTAGCCAGTGCCGAGAGATGAACAGAGGAGTGACGTGGGCCCTTTTGGGCTTGTTGAAGACAAGACGAGCTGCAGCATTCTGAATCCTTTGTAGAGGTTTAGTCGCACATGATGGAAGTCCAGCCAGAAGAGCATTGCAGTTCTTGATGCTGTTGAGATAGGATATGAATGAAGTGATGGCGAGCAGAGAAAAATTGGGAAAAGGCAGGTTGTATGTGAAGTGGAAAGACTTAAAATGATTCCATGCGGTTAAGTAGGATTGTAGGGTGCTGGGTGAAACGGCTTGAACAATGCAATTAAGAGAGGCGTCAAGAAGTGGTTTCAATGGGTGGTTAACGTGGATATCAGCTCTGAAGTGAGGTACTGAGGGTGGGAATGGGTCCGTGTCTGGTGCCAGCAACCTGAATTTCTGGAAAGCAAAACGGAGAGAGTCAGCTATTTTTTTGTTTGTTTTTTTTGGACCCGGGAACATGTTTTGCAGTTATGATGAACTGATCGCAGACTGCAATTCAAATGAGGTGTCTTAGGAGAGGCATTAGTGCGGGGGAAATTTGAGTGCCTTTGTTGATGCAATGCACGGTTGCTTCGTTGTTGCAGTGCACTATGATGCTGTTAGAGGACCATTCTTTACCCCACAGGAAAGCTGCTACCACTAAAGGATACAACTCGAACAGCGCTGAGGATGTTAGTGACTGCGGTAAGTCTAACAGCTGGGTGGGCCAAGTAGACGTGAACCAACGGCCTTGGTAGAATCCCCCGAAACCGATAGAGGGAGCTGCATCAGTGAACAGTTGGATATCCAGAGGGAGAGAAATCAGATTATTATAGAAAAAGGACAGGCCGTTCCATTATTTAAGGAAGATTAGACAGAAACTGAGCTCCTGCGGGAGCCGATGGTCACATCACTGCTGCGGCAGTGGAGAACATTAGCTAGAGAAACTGAGCTCCTGCAGGAGCGTGAGGGGACATCACTGCTGCGCCAGTGAAGGCAAGGTTAGCCAGAGAAACTGGACTCCAGTGGGAGCAGAATGGACTGCTGTGACAGTGAAGAAGGTTAACCAGAGGAACGCCAGAGACGGAGCTGCTGTGGGAGCGGAGGAGATGACACTGCTGTGGCAATGTGAGAAGCGAGTGGGATCCTATGGGAATGGTGGGGAAAGGTGTATATGGTTAGCTTGTAGGTTTAGAGTTTAGAGGGCATCCTTGCAGGATTATGCGCATCTGAAGTTTAAGTGGCCGAGCGAAGAAAGCAGTTCGCGTTTAGGACAATTTAAAATGTCTGAGAAGGTGGGTGAGACCAGAAATATCCTTTGATTTCTCCTCGTGCAGTGCAGCCTGGAAATTAACTGTATTCAAGTTAATGCCCAGAATTCAACGGATGTGGCTAGACTCATGGTTTATCCTGGGTGACTGGAATCCAAAGCTCACCAGAAACCGTGTGGGGCTGAGAGATCGATTGCTAAATTATTATTATTTTTTTTTTTTTGAATGAATGAGAAGCCTAAATGGTTTATAACCTGAATATATTCACCTCTGACGCATCGATTGATCATCAAACATCATTGGATCATTGATCATTGGAAGGCAGAAGAAGAGGAAAACGAACTTCCGGGTCACTGCTCGTGCGGTTGACCGGTCGGTGCAGAAAGTAGCTTTTGAATGTTTGTCTCTTCGTAACGTGAGTTTGTGAGTGTTTTGTTTCGGGTATAGATCGATTGTCAACTACTACCGTATAGTTCTAGCTCAGCACTTTCGTGGTGTGTTTGTGAGGGTGTTGCCACCTCCTCACATACTGGGATCAACAAGCCGACGTTAATTAAACCAGCTAGCTTTTGCGCTCACTGCTCCAAAGTATGGATTTTACATGGACACTATGGACTTTTATGCTTTTACTTTTCGTTTTGGATTATCTGCCTACTGCATCATATGGATATACTCTTCCGGACACCCGACGGATTACTTATTCCAGGGATTTTTTATTGCAGTTGCAATTTCACTTCCACCAAGGCACTGACGAGTTGCCAGAGGAGCTACAACGTAAACTCCCAACCAACAGGACAGACACTCTGCACAACAATAGAAAGAAGGTAACGAGACGGGGGAGGAAGAAGAAGGGTGGAATTAAAGCAAAACTTAGGCGAGGAGGAAATAAGCACCATGCACTCCCCTCAGTGATTCTTGCTAATGTGCGCTCACTGCGTAACAAGACTGATGAACTGCAAGCTAACGTTTATCACATGTATGAATACCGGACTGCTTCCATTCTTGCTTTCACTGAAACGTGGCTAACTGGAAGTGACAACAGTGACAGTATGTACATAGATGGCTTCGGGTCTCCTGTAAGGTTAGACCGTGATACTGAACAATGGTGGTGGTGTCTGTCTCTACATCAATCCACGTTGGTGCAAAACAGTTGTTGTCAGAGAAGAACTGTGCAATCCTGACATCGAACTCTTGGCTGTCTCCCTGCGTCCCTTCTACCTTCCCAGGGAATTTCCACAACTGTTTTTCATTCTGGTTTACATCCACCCCAGGGCAAATGCATCCACTGCTACAGATTATATAAGAAATACGCTCGACAGACTCAAGCTGATATCTCCAGATGCCCCCAAATTCATCATGGGCGATTTTAATAACTGTTTTTTAGACAAATTAATTAAAGGATTTTATCAGTACGTCAACTGCACCACCCGTTTAGGGAAAACACTGGACAAATGCTATGGGTCAGTTCCAGACGCCTACAGAGCCGTCCCCCTCCCCCCTTTAGGCTCTGCTGACCACAGCAGCATATTGCTTGCTCCTGCCTACACACCTGTGGTTAAGAGAATAGAGAAAGTCATCAAGGACATCAAACAGTGGACACCGGACAGTACTGACAGTTTTCAAGGGTGCTTTGAAACCACGGACTGGAATACCCTCACATCCTGCTCCACCAACATCAGTGAGCAAGTGGATACAGTCTCAGCATACATTACTTTCTGTGTGGATAGTATTATCCCCTCCAAGAAGGTTACAATTTTCCCTAACAATAAACCCTGGGTGACTAAAGATCTAAAAAAAATATTGAATAAGAAAAAGAGATTATTTTTTACCGGTTCTGAAGCTGAGAAGGAGGTAAATAGAGAGGTCAAGCGAGCCATAAAAATTGCCAAGCTGAAATTCAAGAACAAAGTGGAGCAGACCTTTGAAAAAGGGAACCTCTGTGCGGCTTGGCAGGGCATCAAGAACATGGCAGCAGTGAACTCTGTCTCTTCCAGCCGAGAACCCATCCAGGTAGCAGGAAGCAGCTCCACTTCACTCCCTAATGACCTCAACTCCTTCTATACTAGATTTGAAAAAGACAACAGCATCCAGCTAGAATCAATCATCTCCACTCTCAGATCGGATGACCACGGCCTCAACATAAACACATCAGAGGTGGTGAGTGCCCTCAAAAGGACGAAAAAGAACACAGCTCCAGGGCCAGATGACATCTGTGGGCGGACCCTCTGGCACTGTGCTGAGCAGCTGGGAGGTGTGTTCCAGCATCTGTTCCAGGGCTCTTTGAACAGCAGCACAGTCCCTGCGATGTGGAAAACCTCCACAGTGATCCCCATCCCCAAGAAGGGCACCACCAGGGTCCTGAATGATCTTAGACCAGTCGCTCTCACCTCCCTGGTCATGAAGGCCATGGAGAGGATCATCAAGGAGCACATCACCAAGGCAACTAGTTCGATGATGGATCCATTGCAGTTTGCTTATCAGGCTGGCAGGGGTGTCGATGATGCAAAAATATTCATCTTAAACATCATCCACAAGGACCTGGAAATACCAAACACCTTAGCCAGACTTCTCTTTGCAGACTTCTCATCAGCATTTAATACAATGCAGCCACACATTTTGGCAGAGAAGCTCATCACACGCTTCCATCTCAACCACCAACTCATCCTGTGGATTATAGATTTCCTCACCAACAGATCACAGAGGGTGTTGGTGCACCAACCGACAACCTCTTGCCGTTATCCGACAACCTCTTCACCTCCACGGGCTCTCCACAAGGCTGTGTCCTCTCTCCACTTCTCTTCATCCTCTACACTGATGACTGTAGATCCACCCACCCAAATTGCCACTGTGTGAAATTTGCTGATGACACAGTCCTCCTGTCTCTGCTTTCCAATAATACACAACATCACAGCCCAGCCCTCCAGGACTTTTTATTTTGGTGCGAAAAGTCTTGTCTCGAGCTGAACATAGATAAAACTAAGGACATGATTGTAACCTTCTCACCCAAACAGAGACAATTAGCTGAGGCTGTCACCACTATCATCCAGCAGGAGATAGTGGAGACATATAAATACCTGGGATCAACTTTTGACAACCTGCTAAGGTTTTCCACTAACATAGTGGAGATCGGGGGAGGAAGCTGGACAGACTCGGCAGACCCAAACGTACTGTGAGGGTCTGTTGGGAATGTTTGGCCGAATCTCCTGTCAGAGAGATCTTCAACTCCCACCTCCGCCAGAGCTTCGGCCAGATCCCGAGGGAGTCTGGAGATATTGAGTCCGAGTGGACCATGTTCTCCACCTCCATTGTCAACGCGGCCACTCGGAGCTGTGGCCGTAAGGTCTCCGGTGCCTGTCGAGGTGGCAATCCCCGAACCCGGTGGTGGACACCGGAAGTAAGGGATGCCGTCAAGCTGAAGAAGGAGTCCTATCGGGCCTGGCTGGCTTGTGGGACTCCTGAGGCAGCTGATGGGTACCGACGGGCCAAGCGGACTGCAGCCCGGGTGGTTGTGGAGGCAAAAACTCGGGCCTGGGAGGAGTTCGGTGAGGCCATGGAGAAGGACTATCGGTCGGCCTCGAAGAGATTCTGGCAAACCGTCTGGCGCCTCAGGAGGGGGAAGCAGTGCCCTACCAACGCTGTTTACAGTGGAGGTGGGCAGCTGTTGACCTCGACTGGGGATATCACCGGACGGTGGAAGGAATACTTCGAGGATCTCCTCAATCCCGCCGTCACGTCTTCCATTGAGGAAGCAGAGACTGAGGGCTCGGAGGCGGACTCGTCCATCACCCAAGCTGAAGTCACAGAGGTAGTCAAGAAACTCCTCGGTGGCAAGGCACCGGGGGTGGATGAGATCCGCCTTGAGTACCTCAAGTCTCTGGATGTTGTGGGGCTGTCTTGGCTGACATGCCTCTGCAACATCGCGTGGCGGTTGGGGACAGTACCTTTGGACTGGCAGACCGGGGTGGTGGTCCCTCTTTTCAAGAAGGGGGATCGGAGGGTGTGCTCCAACTATAGGGGGATCACACTTCTCAGCCTCCCTGGGAAAGTCTATGCCAGGGTACTGGAGAGGAGAATCCGGCCGATAGTAGAACCTCGGACTCAGGAGGAACAGTGTGGTTTTCGTCCCGGTCGTGGAACACTGGACCAGCTCTATACCCTCTACAGGGTGCTGGAGGGCTCATGGGAGTTTGCCCAACCAATCCACATGTGCTTTGTGGATTTGGAGAAGGCATTCGACTGTGTCCCTCGCGGCGGCCTGTGGAGGGTGCTCCGGGAGTATGGGGTCCGGGGCCCTTTGCTAAGGGCTATCCGGTCCCTGTACGACTGGAGCAGGAGCTTGGTTCGTATTGCCAGCAGTAAGTCAGACTTGTTCCCGGTGCGTGTTGGACTCCGGCAGGGCTGCCCTTTGTCGCCGGTTCTGTTCACAATTTTTATGGACAGAATTTCTAGGCGCAGCCAGGGGCCGGAGGGGGTCAGGTTTGGGGACCACACGATTTCATCTCTGCTCTTTGCGGATGATGTTGTCGTGTTGGCCTCATCAAACCAGGACCTCCAGCATGCACTGGGACGGTTTGCAGCCGAGTGTGAAGCGGCTGGGATGAAAATCAGCACCTCCAAATCCGAGGCCATGGTTCTCAGTCGGAAAAGGGTGGTTTGCCCGCTTCAGGTTGGTGGAGAGCTCCTACCTCAAGTGGAGGAGTTCAAGTATCTTGGGGTTTTGTTCACGAGTGAGGGAAGGATGGAACGGGAGATTGACAGGCGGATCGGTGCAGCTTCTGCATGCATGGCGACAAAATTTGTTGACAGTTAATTTAACTCAATTTAGGGTTCATTTATCATGGTAATTTTCTCCAAACAACTTGAGGGCAGTGTCAGTAGATTGACAGCGATATTTTGTAACAGTGGCTACTGTCTTGGATTCCAACTATTCATTTTGCTTGATGACATCATTAATTTAAGATGGCTGACAGCGATAGCCATGTGCCAAATGCTCCAGGCATCTCTTAAAAAACTTTTATACAAGAGGACAATTGAGGTAAAAAAAAAAAGTATCCACAGTAAAGTATGATGAATAAGTTAGTATTTTTATAAAATTTTTTTTTTTTTTACACCAAAAACTAACTGTCCATGTATGTGGACATCATGCAACTGAGTCAGTTTGCATCAAGTCTGATTCCTGTAACCTGCTAGTATATCTGTTACATTTTTGCAAATATATTATGAATTATCTTATATTGTAATAAAACAGGCATTTTACAAATATATCAACATAAATAACCAATCAAAAATACATATTACGTCATTAAATGGCATCTTTACACATACATACAGAGACAAATTGGCATTTTGCCTTCCAAACAGGGACAGCATAGGTCAAGCACTCAGTACAGTATAATAGAAAATATGACGTGAAATAGAAATAGTGGAAGTGATAGTGACAGCAGAACCCAGCTTTGATTTGCCCATATTGCTACTTGGTGTCTGTGTATACCGTTATAGTTCCTATAATATATGTTTTATTGTTATTATATTGTAATATTATTGTTTTTAGTAACTGATCTGATAAACATAGCATAACATGCCATGATAAAACACAATGTTCCCTATTGTCATCTGTGGCTTTATGTCCCATTTTACGCCTTTGTTGCATGTTGTCCACGTGAACAGTTAAATAATTTTTTATAAAAATGAATTTTGTAAAAATGAAAATGGAATTCAATTTTAGCTTCATATTATAAAGTAAATAAAAATAAAAAAATCTAGATAATGTTTTCCATAATTTATGCATGAAAGGGTTCAATAAACAGTATAAAGGCCCAATAGCTACTAAAGCCATAATATTAGTTTTCAAGCCACAGATCAGGGAGTAGCACTCATAGCTTTTCTCAAGGATGGCTCGAGCACTGGGACGTTGGACATGTTCATACAGTAAGCGTCTGAAGACCATCGCCCCATGCCTTCAGTGTAGAGACAGGAGTGGAGGAAGCTGCAGTTGTAGAAGCCGCTTTTAGTAGAGACGGCTGTTGCCCAGCCCTGTTTGTCTGAACCGTGAGAGACGTCAAAGCTTACGCTACTCCTACATCCTCCGTCATACATCGTCAATGTTACTCTTTTGGCGTAAGTCGCCTTGCGTAGACCGTATGCCGGAAGCTAGTTATTTTAGACGATAAAGTTTTAAATATGGATATTTTTCTTACACGAACGCATTGCTTCATAATTATCATTCTTGCGTGACAGCAGTGAAGTCTACTAATAAGCTGATGATAATGTGTCCAACATTATCATAAATCGATGTAGTGATAAAGCATAAGAAAGACGGTTTCGCCTATCTTGATTGAAAAGCAGTATGCAGTGAAGCTGACAATCAGGCAGACTGAAGCTGCGTTTAAGTAAAGTGCCCTGTTTAAGAGTTGCCACTTGAGTGCATAGGAATCGGATCAGCTGATTGGCTGACCAAAAGACTAAATCTAGCAAGTCACCAAATGCTAATTTCTCTAAATTAACAATTACATTTACAGGTTACTGTGTGTTCCAGTTTAACTCTGACTCTTGTTGTAGCAATACAAGCAAAAATAACTCAATGACGTAATTTACTGGATTTTGCGTCAAATTAACCCTGCAACCCTGCTCTTTTATTTTATCTGTACAAGCATCTGTGTGTCTGGTTTGATCTGTCGGTGGATAAACAGCTTCTGCTGGATGTTTGTCGTCTCTGTGTGTGTCAGCAGTTTGTGGCTGAAGCGTTTCTTCATTTTCTCTCCTGCTAATAAGAAGCTCACAATCTTCCACTCCACACAAAACATCTTTACACTGAAATAAAGTGAATCCATCAACAGTCAAATAAGAGTCACAGGTCAGAGGTCAACTATGATTGACTGCTCACAGCACTAAATAACACACCAGTAGATACAGATATCTAATCCAGTATTTTCACTCTTCTGCTATTAGTTTTCATTCAGGGCCAGAATTCATTTGAAAATGTAAGATCAGCAAAAGCTTGTTGATTTTCGTGATGTAAAAGAGGAGGGTGCATGTGTAAACTGTGTGAGAGGTTACACAACCAGATAAATATCTCAGTTCAGTCTTTCAGATCAATCTGAGTGTTTCAGACATTAAGAGTTACTATCGTGGGCTTTTCAGTGAACCGATGAAGAAAATGTTTCTCAAATTAGTTTTGCTCTGTTTGTGTTTGTGGCGTCTGGATGGTGAGTTTTAAATGTGTTTTTCTGGTTTCAGTTGTTTCTGTTCTGATGTGATAAATTACTGGTTAAATTAGTCAGAAAGGATTAACATTCACTGTTATTCTCGTATAGAAACAAATAATGTGTGAAGTCAATTGATTATATAAAACTGTTAAACTATTTCTCATTTTCATTCATCATCTTTTGTCTTTGAACTGCTGCAGAATATTAATCACTTCACATTTACATGATTAAAAGTATTTTAGTGAAGCTTCATCAAACCAACATCAAGTGATTTTAAAAGCTTTAATCTGTGAAAAACTCTGTTCTTCAGGAGGGTCTGATGATGATGATGAAGTGAAGTCAGTGTCAGTGATGGAGGGAGATTCAGTCACTCTTAACTCTGATCTTACTGAAATAAAGGATGATGATGTGATTCTGTGGAGGTATTCATATAAATGGACTGTAATAGCTGAAATCAATAAACGGGCCGACAGAATCACTGTATATGATGATGTTCTTGATGGGAGATTCAGAGACAGACTGAAGCTGGACAATCAAACTGGATCTCTGACCATCACAAACACCACAACTGAACATGAAGGAGATTATGAACTGCTGGTGATTACAAGAATACCGTCATCAAAAGCATTCAGAGTTTCTGTCTATGGTGAGTAAAGATAATTTTTCTTCTCCATTATTTTCAACAGTGAGATCAAGAGGTTCAGGCTCTCTGTCTTTGGTGAGTTCAAAAAAGTTTACACCTGTTTTTTAATGATTTTTTTTTTTTTTTTATGAATTCATACACAATTTTGTTTTTGTTATTTTATATTGTTTATTTTGTATGTAAATTTTAAACTATTCAAATTTAGTAAACCATTATAAAGCTATTTAACAGTATTAATCTTTGCAAAACCTGTTTCTGTTTGTTCTCTGTGTGTTTGACAGATGCAGTGAAGTCAGTGATGAAGGGAGATTCAGTCTCTCTAAACTCTGATTTTACTGAAATAGAGGATTATGATCGGATTCAGTGGAGGTTTGGAGATGAAAACACTTTAATAGCTGACATCAATAAATGGTTCGACAGAATCACTGTATATGATGATGTTCTTGATGGGAGATTCAGAGACAGACTGAAGCTGGACAATCAAACTGGATCTCTGACCATCACAAACACCACAACTGAACATGATGGAGATTATACACTACTGATGTATTCAGAAGGAAAATGTTTCTCATCAAAATCATTCAGAGTTTCTGTCTATGGTGAGTAGAGATTTTTTTTTTTTCTTTTTTTTTGTAATATTCTTATTTTATTAACTATTTACATGTTGAATTGTTGAATCTTTTATAGTTTGAGATGACAGACCGTATAAAAACTCACTTTAAACCGAATAAAAGATTGTTGATTTGATTTGATCATATTTCTGTGTATTCAGAAATATTAGTTGATGTCAGCGCTGATATTAGTGTTTATTGACTGATCTGATCTCAGTTTGATGTGTTTATTCCTCAGACTCTGTCCACTGGTGTGGTCCTACTGAAGCTGTGATCCGATTGGTCCTCTCTGCTCTGGTGGGCGTGGCTACTGTCATTATTGTGGTTTATGAGATCAGATCCAGAAGAGCTGAAGGAGATCAAGCACATATTCACACATCAGCTACATGATTGATGATGTCATTTCTCACAAACTGATTTTGCATGTATAATTATCTGTGAGATTTATTAATTTATGGCGTTTTATGTTCATGTTTTTCAGGAAGTATCGAAATCTAAAGCAGAACGCTGAACTTTAAAGGTTCTTCAAGTGTGTTTTTGTTCTTCTAGTGTTTTTTTTTTGTTTTTTTTCATAATAAATACTGATGATTATTTGAGTTTGTGCTCTCTTGCAGTGGCAGATTTTAACAGTGTCACTTTATTGTTTATATTTCACTTTGTTTATAACTTCTCTCAAGTACAAAAAATAATAATAAAGAGACACAGATCTCACTTTTCTACTGCTGTATATTTGTCATGTATTTTCTTGCCTTTATCAATAAAGTTTCTCACTCTGAGGTTCAAGATGATTTATTCAGAGGAATACAAACTGTATGCATATTTGAAATATTTCAGCAGTGTACCATATACAGCTTTATTTGTACTTTTTTAACAGGTGCTTCTTATAGCCTATCTGTAAAAACATTATTTAATATATTTTTTTAATATTACCAATTAGTTTGTTTGTTTTTTTTGCAATATATTCCAGTATAAACAACATATACAGCTAAAATATTATTATTTTTTTAATGTTTTTAAATCGTATTAGCTCATAAAACTAACTCTGTTACATTTTCTAGTTGCAGATTTACTGCAAGAAAAATATTCAATACCGTGTTAAGCAGGCTTGTGCACAATTCAGAATTGAATTGAGAATGACTCCTGAATTCCAATTCAATTCTTGAATTTGAATTGAATTTGAATTAAAGGAAGCAGAATTGCAATTCAATAAAAATTAAAAGAAATTCATATACATATTTTAAGTGAAGTGTTTAACAATTAATCTTTACAGTATATGTCAGATTTGATTGCATTACATACTCTATAAATTATATTAGTTTGAACTTTGTGTTATTTGATTAGTTTGAACTGAAAATAACATTGGAACAAAACTAACTAAACTACATTGAGGGGGTAATTTCATCCTCATCATCATCATATTCTTCCACTTATCCGGGGCCGGTTCGCGGGGGCAGCAGTCTAAGCAGAGATGCCCAGACTTCCCTCTCCCTAGACACTTCCTCCAGCTCTTCCAGGGGGACACCGAGGCGTTCCCACGCCAGCTGGAAGACACAGCGTGTCCTAGGTCTTCCTCTGGGCCTCCTCCTGGTGGGACGCGCCCGGAACACCTTACCGGGAACAGATGCCCGAGCCACCTCAGCTGACCCCTCTCGATGGGGTCATGACCCCTCTCAGCGGCTCTGCTCTGAGCTCCTCCCGAGTGACCGAGCTTCTCACCCTATCTCTAAGGGATCGCCCAGCCACCCTGCGGAGAAAGCTCATTCCATAAAAATTAAGAACAGAACCGGTGACAAAGGGCAGCCCTGCCGGAGTCACACGTGCACCGGGAAACAGTCTGACTTATTGCCGGCAATGCGAACCAAGCTCCTGCTCCGGTCGTACAGGGACCGGACAGCCCTTAGCAAAGGGCCCCTGACCCCTTACTCCCAGAGCACCCTCCACAGGATGCCGCGAGGGACACGGTCGATTGCCTTCTCCAAATCCACAAAGCACATGTGGACTGGTTGGGCAAACTCCCGTGAACCCTCCAGCACCCTGGAGAGGGTATAGAGCTGGTCCAGTGTTCCACGACCGGGACGGAAACCGCACTGTTCCTCCTGAGTCCGTGGTTCTACTATCGGCCGTATTCTCCTCTCCAGTACCCTGGCTTAGACTTTCCCGGGGAGGCTGAGAAGTGTGATCCCCCTATAGTTGGAACACACCCTCCGGTCCCCCTTCTTAAAAAGAGGGACCACTACCCCGGTCTGCCAGTCCAAAGGCACTGTCCCCGACCGCAACGTGATGCTGCAGAGGCGTGTCAGCCAAGACAGCCCCACAACATCCAGAGACTTGAGGTACTCAGGGCGGATCTCATCCACCCCCGGTGCCTAGCTTCTTAACCCTCTAGGCGCCACAGTCGAGTTTACTCGACAAGATGCGGCACTGAATAAAACGGCCAATTTTGTCAAACAGGGTGTCAAATTTCGTTCGACCTCCCCTCCACTAGTTAGCATACATGTCATACTTCATCCCCGAAAAATGTCATGTTTCTATACAAAATCTTTGAGCTAGAGCACGTTGAATCAGTGCAAACAAAAGCGGAGCTAGTGTGCGAGTGAGCCATTTTATCAGATCAATATTGTCAACGTCAGCGAGTATTTGCATTAGATTATTATTATTATTATCATCTAATGGCATCAATAAAGCTTACCCGCAATGAAGTGTTGGGTGTTCTATTCGCGGACCCTGATTCTGAAGGGGAATAACGTTATCTGCCTTCAGAAAATGACGGTGATTCTGAAAGTGAAAGTATAGCCCTACACCAAGCACAAATGGCGAATCCTTTGCCCAATATATATGGTCCTTTGCCCAATGTCAGTGGTGGGAACAATGTTTCCCGGGGTCGGAGTGTTCATTGCGAAGTTAGCAGGCGTGTTAGTGTTGTGGGGAACGAGGCGGGAGATGTTTACCGCGCTCGCCATGGTGACCGTGTGCCTCTCCGCAATCGCGGCGACAGTGTTGTGGTGGAGGCTTTGTCTAATGCCACTGGGTATGTTAGACGAGGTCGAAGTATTCATAGGAAAGTTAGGGGGCAACGTGGAGGCAGGGTGGGGAGTCGCAATGACAATGACAGTAGTCCGAGCTGTGCACACTCGGCGCGCGCGCGAGACAGATCTGGCCGCGCCCGCGCTGCTCGTAGCAGGAGCAGAGGCGGTGTGACATGGAGCAGAGGGGCTAATTAGTCTATCACAAGACCACACCATGAAACACTACAATAAATGTCACCTGGATGGATAGGGAGTCATTATCTCTGCAGCAAAAGCTCTGCAACATAATTTTTTTTTTTTTTTTTTGTCTGCCATTTATTAGTAATGATACACTGTTGATTTACTATCTATTTCCCTGACCATTTTAGTGTACAATATGTGTTCTTTTTTGTGTGTTCATGTCCTTATGATGTATGCGTCTATGTCAGCTAAAAAAACAACCAAAAAAAAAAAACACACACACACACACAAAAAAAACTAACATTGTCTCTCGTCTTGTCTCGTCATCTCACTCATGATCTGTGGCATGCCATGGCGAGTGAGCTTTTGAACTAAACAGGTTTTGTCTACTTGTGTTTGTGTGTCATATGAATAATTTGTGCCCCTGTGATGATCCAAGGGGCTGTGGTGTTTTGTTTTGCCAGTAGGTGTCTCTGGCTAACACTTTTTGTGTCTTCAGGTTAATTGATGTGTCGCAGGTGTGGAGAATTGGTTGATTAACCATGCTGCTTATAAGATGCTGGTTTTCTCACCCTGGGAGGAAAACAATTGGGCTTGGTCTCTGCTGGTCTTGTTGCTTGGTGGACATGCTGACTTTTCATCCACTCCAGTCCAAGGCTTGATGTGGTTGTTTTGTGTTTGTAGATTTTTTACTGTAAATGTAGTTATGTCTGTTTTCTTGATTAAATATTAAATGTTCAAAATTTGATTATGTGTTTGGCCTCCCCAATTGTTTTCCTCCCACAAAAAGTGTTAGCCAGAGACACCTACTGGCAAAACAAAACACCACAGCCCTTTGGATCATCACACCTCCCTCCCAAAGACAGAGGCCCTTATAAAAGGTACTCTGTAAACATAATACAAAAACACATACAAAACATAATCTAATTCACAAGATGATTTAATCAGATTTAAAAATCAAACAAAACTATTGGATACACTTACCCTCTCTCACTCACCACCTACCCTTTATCAACTCCACCTCGCAATGCTCTCAGGCGCCTTGAGAACACAAATGAGGTGAAAGAAACAAAGACAAGAACCAACAATAGTTTTATAGATTACTCATGAGCTTGTAACAAGGTATTTACTTTTCAACTTCATGCGGTATTAGACGCAAGACCAACGGCCTTTAGATCCACGGTTTTGAACTTATTTCTCAATATGGGGCATTCCTTTTTCCAATGACCCTTTTCCAAACAATACCTGCAACTCGAATCTGGATCTACTTTTCCAGTGTACTCGGATTTGTTCGGACTCATTCTCACTACATTTCCGCTACCATCTTCCTTTTTATTAAAAGAATCACCGGTGTTTTTATGAATTAGTACATATTCATCCGCAAGAATGGCAGCCTCAGCAGCCGTTGTCACTTTATGTTCATTTACATACATAGCGACACGCTCTGGAATGATGTTTCTAAACTGCTCCAAAACTATTAGATTAGAAAGCTCTTCAAAAGGTACTAACACACAGTGATGTACGCCACCGATTAAAAAGACTTGCCAATTCCCTTGCCACTTCAACATGTGTTTTACGCTCATCTTTCCTCCAACCCCTAAACCGTCGCCGATACGCTTCAGGGACAAGTTCATAGGCTTTTAAAACAGCCTCTTTTACTACTTTATAGTTCTTTCGGTTTTCAGAAGAAAGGGAGATGAAGGCTTCCTGAGCTTTATTTTCAAAAACACTTTGTAGTAAGAGTGTACGTTCCGCGTCGCTCCAGCCTCTATCCTCAGCCAAGCTCACACGCTCACATCCACACATAAACACACCACTGACGTCTTCACTTCCAGGTCACGAAGCTATCAATCAAAAGCTCAGTAACCAATGAGAACACACTGCTACTAGCCCCGCCCCCACGAGAGAAATGTGTCAGAACGGCGAACGAAAACTCTGGGAGTGTAAACGAAAACTTCAGAAGCGTAAGTGAAAACTCTGGAAGTGCATTTGTAAGTTCAGATCAGCGATTGAAATATGAGAAATAGTTAGCAAAACATGCAGTGTATTAAAAACGAAGTCAAAAAATTTGCCTGCGATTTATTCTTTTTCAGTTTTAGAGATAATTTATTTAGTTCCAATTTATATTTTCATTAGTTTCTTGAAAAGCTACGTTCATTTTTATTGGCACAAGAATAGCTCCATACTTATCTGGATCTGTCTGCACTCCTGTCTCGTTAATAAGGTGACCCAGAACCGAATTAGGTCTGTACGTGCATGTCTCCGTGTTCAGTTTTAACCCTGTAGACTCCACTCTCTGCAGCACTTGTTCGAGAGTCATGTTGTTCCCGGGAAGACCCATAGTATGTCATTCATAAAGACCTTCAGTCCTCCAGCACTTGAAGCGTCTCCTGCATTTTCCTTTGGAAGATCTCTGGAGCGCTCGAGATCCCGAAGGGAAGCCTCCTGAAACAATATCTCCCTAATGGTGTGGTAAAGGTGGCGAGTCTGCAGCGCTCTGGGTGGAGAGGGATCTGAGGAGGAGAACACCTTTGCTCCACTAAGCTTAGCAATAATCTCATCAGCATTGGGTAGCACAACATGTTCTCGTTTTACTGCCTCGTTCAGTCTTTTAAGATCCATGCAGACGCGTGCTTTGCCGATCCTCTTCAGAACGGGTGCCATTGGCACACACTATTCGGTCGGTTGTGTCACACGCTCTACGACACCATTGTTCTCGATCCTCTGCAACTCCTCTTTCACCCTTTAAAGCATTGGAGTGGGAACACAGCATATGGCTGCGGCAAGTCTTTTAACCCTTCTGTGCTGTTCGTTTGTGGTTTACACTCGGGCTATTTTACAAAGATGGGCAAAAATCTTATGACTCATCTAAAAACATGAATAAACTGAGTAAAATGTGACTTTTTTTTTTTAATATACATTTTCATACGTCTCTGGAGACCCCAAACACTACAAGTGGGACTTTTTTTTCCGCACACTAAAATAAAACAAAAAAATATATATATCATTCAAATTTTTTTTTTTTTTTTTATCTAGAAAGTGTTGACAACTTTACAAAGTTTCATGCCATTTGGTCAAAGATCATTTTTTGTTTTTAATTTTAGCAAACATCATTTACATTTAGTATTTTGACGGTCAGTTTTGAGTGTGACATGCTCACCAAATGCATCATAGCGTTCAGAAGCTCCGTTCACCTCCTCTACTCTCCTTACTAGGTTCATGTCAGCTGATAGAGACTGACTAAGCCGGTTATTCACGTTATATCCACGGGCCACATAGGCAGAGAATGGGCATTACTTTCCCCCAGGGCTATCCAATATGACATTAGCTGGCTCTAGTGTCTTTACTGGGACCAGTGCGGTGAAAGTCTCTTCTGCCACAATGTTTACGTCAGTCCCAGTCTCTATTTTGAATCTTACAGGGGTCGCCCCAATCAGGAGCGGCACCATCCACTGCTCTTCTAGTTCATTTACATTATAAACTGGGCCCAAAAAGTAAGAAGGTTGGTCAAAACATTCTGTGACTTCTCTTACTGACCTGTTTTAGTGACATACTCTGGTCCAGTGTCCAGTTCTGTGTCATTTGCCTATTAAAGTAAGTTCCATGTGGAAATTGTAAATACACTTTTATTACACATTTATTCACTATAACTGTTGTACGTCTCATCTTTTTAAACACTCCAAACTCTCACACAGTTTAATCTGACCTCATTTTAATTCAGATAACATCTACCAATAAGGCCTATCGTTACAGCATTGCAATAATCTAGCCTTGAGGTCATGAATGCATGAATTAACTTTTCTGCATTTGACAGTGATATCATATGGTGTAATTGAGTATTTAAGATTTAAAAAGCAGTATTACAAATGCCAGAAATGTGGCTTTCAAAAGAAAGGCTGCTATCAAAGATCACTTCTACACTATGGTAGAAAATCTAAACATTTCAGTTTGTTCAGAAGAAAAGACCAAGAAAAACTCACATGTGTTTAATTTTGCTCAGATTCACCAAAATACCAAAGTCTGCAATCAAAAGCAAAATATCTGATTATGAACTCAAGCATTTCTCATCAAATTTTCCCAAGACCAAACATTCTGGTAACCAAATTATATTTCTCTAAATGAACGATTACATTTACAGGTTACTCTATGTTTGCATTAATGTTCACTCATGAATTTTGTTGCAACAACACAGACAGACATTATACATGTGATTTACTGGCTTTTGCATCAAATGAACCCTGCAATGGTTTTTCTCTTTTATTTTATCAGTACAAACATCTGTGTGTCTGGTTTGATCTGTCGGTGGATAAACAGCTTCTGCTGGATGTTTGTCGTCTCTGTGTGTGTCAGTAGTTTGTAGCTGAAGCGTTTCTTCATTTTCTCTCCTGCTAATAAGAAGCTCACAATCAGAATCAGAATCAGAATCAGAATCAGAAAGAGCTTTATTGCCAAGTGTGCTTGCACCCACAAGGAATTTTTCTTGGTACTGAAGCTTCCAGTGCACATATACAAATACAAATACAACAAGAACATAGTAATACAAATTCTAAGAATGAAAATATATAAAAAATAAATAAAAATAGTATAAAAGTAAAAAAGTAGGGTCACAGTTGGGTTTAGTCTGAATAAACATTTACAGATTATGAACATATTTACAGTATTTTGAGTAGTATGAATAATATAAATATCACCTGAATTAGAGAATATTACACTAGACAGTGGGAGTCTAGCGCATGTTACAGATTATAAACATATTTACAGTATTTGAGTAGTATGAATAATATAAATATCACCTGAATTAGAGAATATTACACTAGACAGTGGGAGTCTAGCGCATGTTACAGATTATAAACATATTTACAGTATTTTGAGTAGTATGAATAATATAAATATAAATATCACCTGAGTTAAGAGAATATTGCACTAGACAGTGGGAGTATTGCACTTGCAGGCATATGCTTTGGGGGGCATGTTAAGTGTTCAGAAGGGAAATGGCCTGTGGAAAGAAACTGTTCCTGTGCCTGGAAGTTCTTGTGGCCAGTGATCTGTGTCGCCGTCCTGACGGTAACAGTTCAAACAGGGGGTGTCCAGGGTGAGTGGAGTCTGTGATGATTTTACCTGCTCTCTTCCTCACTCTGGAAGAGTACAGGTCCTGGAGGGTTGGCAGGGGGGCACCAATAATCCTCTCTGCAGTCCGGACTGTCCGTTGTAGTCTCCTGATGTCCGATTTGGTAGCTGAACCAAACCAGACAGTGATGGAAGTGCTTAAGACAGACTCAATGACGGCTGAGTAGAACTGGATCAGCACAATCTTCCACTCCACACAAAACATCTTTACACTGAAATAAAGTGAATCCATCAACAGTCAAATAAGAGTCACAGGTCAGAGGTCAAATATGATTGACAGCTCACAGCACTAAATAACACACCAGTAGATACAGATATCTAATCCAATATTTCACTCTTCTGCTATTAGTTTTCATTCAGGGCCAGAATTCATTTGAAAATGTAAGATCAGCAAAAGCTTGTTGATTTCCGTGATGTTAAAGGAGACGGATGTGTGAGCGGAAACTAACTGAGGTTGGGGGAGGATTCACACACAACCAGATAAATATCTCAGTTCAATCGTGTTTGATAGCAAGTATTTTCAGATATTTTAAGGGTTGCTATCATGGGGTTTTTTTTCCAGAAAAACGATGAATAAAATGTTTTTAAAATTAGTTTAGTTCTGTTTGTGGCGTCTGGTTGGTGAATTTTAGATGTGTTGTTATGGCTTCAGTTGTTTCCATTTTTCTACAGAATTATACCAGTTTGGATCAACACAAATTAACCCTTCAAATGTAGGAGAAGTACTTCCACGCTAGAAATACAGTGCTCATCTCCAGGCAATCCCCAAGTATTATACTGAACCAACACATGATTTCCTCAGATCTGGGAGATGAAGACCTTCCCTGCAGTCATGATCTAGAAGTCTATTTAAAACCGCAGCCCAACCCTGACAGTGGTGTCTGTCGAGGCGGTTGACAAGATGCCGTCGCAAGCGGTTATAGGGGTCGTCATTGTGATTTTGCCAAGACATACATGTTCCTGGATCAACATATTTTAAATGATTGGTGAATAACACTGATGTTGAAGCACCTCACCCTGGTTCTAAGCCTAAACTTGACATAAACTGTAAACTTGTCCCTCAAATCTGATTGGTTGATTGGAAAGTGGTTCCAGGATCAACATCTTTGTTTTACTTGTTGTGGCAGCTTTAACTAGAGGTACACTAAAGATTTAATACATTCTGCTCAACCTACACGTTAGCATGGATAACCAGACCACAAAATGAGGTGGGCTGTTATACAGTTACCGACTAAGCCACCCTGGGGCCTCTTTCCGGGGAAATGCCCTTCACCCTAGAGCAAGGCTCACAAAATGAGGTGGGCTGTTATAAAGTTACCGACTACGTCACCCTGGGGCCTCTTTCCGGGGAAATGCCCTTCACCCTAGAGCAAGGCTCACAGGTTCGTTACAGCAGAGTCAGGTATCAGACATGGGTTGAGTATAAAACAATAGAAAACTTTATTTTCCATCAATAAAAGTTTTCCAATTTTATTTAACACAAAAACACCAATAAATCAAAAAAGAATCCACACAAAATAACACACGGACATTCACTTCAGAATTGGGCACTGGCCCTGCTTGACAGAAAGGACACAGCAATCATACGTGCACAGTCACGCCACACCCAATTCTGTAGAGAAAAGAAATAAGACAAAGTAACACAAAACACACACACGCTAAACCAGTTATAAAAAAAAAAACATTATGCAGAGCGACAGGCAATCTAAGACACAATTTTAAAAGAGTTCACCACATCAGTTCGGCTCATCGAATCGAGGTGCCGCGTCCGGTCACCCCGACAACCAATTCTATGATGGGCAGAAATGGGCCAAATCAGCCAACAATGTTACAAAAAAGAAACACATTCAATAGGCCACCCTTGGGTCTACCACAAATAAGAAATAAACAAGGAAGACTTAAATCACACACAAAATATATACATGGATAATATACCCAGTCAATATATACTCAAACCAATAAGGAAGATATAAACCACACACCAACAATCAACTCACAAGAAAATCAAATAATGTTTAAAGAAAACAAACTGCAGAAAGGAATGGTGACAGTTAGGTGGCTGATCTAATATTTGGATGCCACTAAAGGCTTTTGACTCAAATTGGTTACTCACAGCACATAATCGATGGTGAAGGCACCACGCCAACGGCCCACAATCAACGGTCCAGCTGATTGAGCGTGTTAAACACCATGAACACAAACAATGGAGAAGGGACCAGGCACAGCGCGTCTACACGCGAGCTCAAACAGAGTTAATGGCGCTCGTCTGCCGGTTCAGTAGAGCAGACAAACTCGTACGGTCCTGTCTCCCTCAAACCCTGAAAACAGGATATAGTCACGGTGACAAGTCTGATGATGTTGAAACAGGCATGAAAAACAAAGCAGACAGCAAGAGGAACATCCACACCGAGGTTTAGATGAAACCCACAGCCCACTGTAACATCCCTTGCACGTTGGCCCGCACCTTAAATATAAAATACAGCACACACACAAAATATGAATTTGGCCAGCCCGGCTACTAACGATCATATGGTTATCAACTCAGTCAAAACATACCTGTAGTGTGATTCACACGGCACCAAAACTGCTGCGTATTAAACACATATCCATGGAAACAGATCAAATTGAAGGCATCCCGCAAAGCTCCTCTGTCCACCCTTTAACAAAAACCCATGGAATCCCTGTGAGACAACCCAACGAACAAGCCACGCTACAATCACTGCCAACAGCTCCTACCTTACAAATATTCACGATTCCCGCCGGAAACACGGTGACTCACTCAATGACACAGAGAGAACGCACACCCATAGCGACACCCTTATATATTACCGAAGGAACGCAATTAAAGGGCACTCCCCCTCATATTAAGTAACCATGAAGTAAACAGTACTGCTACATTGGTGAAATCATGTTCACAATAGGGGTCTGTGCAGAGATCTGGTCTGGTTCTGGTGTTTGCTGAGGATCTGTGCCGATGACGGTCTAGTCGACGAGGTCTTCACAGGCGGTCTGTCTCTATGATCTCTGCTGACATTCAGGGCTGTTGTGTTCATCTCTATGTGCAGATCCTCCATCTGATCTGGATACGGACCAGATCCGGCTGACTACAGTAACCTCGGGATAAGAATGAGATCAACAGACTAATATTAGTGTAGATGCCGTTCCTCTTACGATGTTACAAGTACATTGGATGTTATGGGAAGTGTTCCTGTTCCGGTTGAGATGATTTATGCAGCCTAACAATCCTTTAATGGATTTGAATTATAGGAATGTGATAATGTGTTATGTGTATGCCAGGTTAAAGAGATGTGTTTTTACTCTAGATTTAAACTGACAGAGTGTGTCTGCCTCCCAAACAAAGCTAGGAAGACTATTCCAGTGTTTGGCGCTAAATAGGAAAATGATCTACCGCCTCCAGTGTATTTTGATTTTCCAGTTATTATCAACTGGCCAGAACTGTGAGACTGCAGTGGATGTAAAGGATTATAAAGTGATAAAAGCTCAAGTACTGAGGAGCGAAACCATTCAGGGCCTTTACAGTAACAACACAAGCAAACATTATACATGTGATTCAGTGGCTTTTTGAGTCAAATTAACTCTGCAATAGTATTTCCTTGTGTTTTATCTGTACAAGCATCTGTGTGTATGGTTTGATCTGTCAGTGGATAAACAGCTTCTGCTGGATGCTTGTCGTCTCTGTGTGTGTCAGTAGTTTGTGGCTGAAGCGTTTCTTCATTTTCTCTCCTGCTAATAAGAAGCTCACAATCTTCCACTCCACACAAAACAGATTTTCGTGATGTTAAAGGAGACGGATGTGTGAGCGGAAACTAACTGAGGTTGGGGGAGGATTCACACACAACCAGATAAAAATCTCAGTTCAGTCTTTCAGAGCAATCTGAGTGTTTCAGACATTAAGAGTTACTATCGTGGGCTTTTCAGTGAACCGATGAAGAAAATGTTTCTCAAATTAGTTTTGCTCTGTTTGTGTTTGTGGCGTCTGGATGGTGAGTTTTAAATGTGTTTTTATGGTTTCAGTTGTTTCTGTTCTGATGTGATAAATTACTGGTTAAATTAGTCAGAAAGGATTAACATTCACTGTTATTCTCGTATAGAAACAGATAATGTGTGATTTTGCTGAGAGAAAACACTCTTATTTGAGATTAAAGTCACTTGATTATATAAAACTGTTCAACTATTTCTCATTTTCATTCCTCATCTTTTGTCTTTGAACTTCTGCAGAATATTAATCACTTCACATTTAACTGATTAAAAGTATTTTAGTGAAGCTTCATCAAACCAACATCAAGTGATTTTAAAGCTTTAATCTGTGAAAAACTCTGTTCTTCAGGAGTGTTTGGTGTTGTGTTTGTGTCAGTGATGAAGGGAGATTCAGTCTCTCTAAACTCTGATCTTACTGAAATGAAGGATGATGATGTGATTCAGTGGAGGTTTGGAGATGAAAACACTTTAATAGCTGAAATCAATGTAACGGCCGACAGAATCACTGTGTATGATGATGTTCTTGATGGGAGATTCAGAGACAGACTGAATCTGGACAATCAAACTGGATCTCTGACCATCACAAACACCAGAACTGATCATACTGGATATTATATACTACAGATCAACAGTGAGATCAAGAGGTTCAGGCTCGGTGAGTAAACCTTTTGAGTGATACGGTCCCACATTTGGGATTTGGAATGTTCAGTGATGTCACATAACTGTCAGATTCAAACTCTTCAGACAATTTGAACTGCGGCGCAAACAAACATGGCGGCGCCATCTCACATTTTAAATCAAGATCATGACGGTTCGCCATGGAAACAATAATGGAGAAACGTTTTAAAATAAATGTCGCCTTGAAAAAACTCACCCAGTCAGAATCACACGTGAAAGGGTTAAATAGCCTATTGGTTTCACCTGTTTTTAATGACTAAATTAAACTAATTTTTTTTCTTTTCATTGTTTTATGATATTGTTTATTTCAGTCACTCTAAGCTCTGATCTTAGTAATAGTAGATTATAGTAATCATCAGGATTTTTAAATGTATGCAATGTTTGATAGAGAGCAAACGCAGTGTTGACAGAGCCGGGCTAATATGATCACACTTCCTGGTTCTAGTAAGAGCTCGAGCTGCTGGAGTTTGCTTGGTAACGCTTTAGATTACAGCCCGCAAAGAACTGCGTATTTAAAACTAATTTACAGTGTAACTTTCTGTAATTATAGTGTACCTACAACATGTAAAGTTTTAGGAATAAAGGGGTAATAACCAGAAGAATTAACTAATTATTTATACTGTTGGTATTTTAGAACTAAGCGTTACTTATTCTACTATTATAATACAACAATCTTACATTTGAGAGCAATATAGCGAGAACAGACACTGCAAACCGTTTTGTAATAACAGTATACCAATACATATAGGCTTTTAAAAAAAATTATAGGGTCCATATTTGTGCATTTATACAGGACTTTCTTTTAACAAAAGTGCACTGAGAACTAAAACTATTGCAACTTTTGCTTAAATACTAGAGAAATATACTCTTGTTCATGTAGTTACAGGGTAAGTGTGACTTCTG
>NC_138739.1:6358985-6398985 GCF_965113295.1 Leuciscus leuciscus | reverse complement strand
CTCAAGTACAAAATAATAATAATAAAGAGACACACAGATCTCACTTTACTACTGCTTTATATTTGTCATATGTATTTTCTTGCCTTTATCAATAAAGTTTCTCACTCTGAGGTTCAAGAGTCTCTCATGATTTATTCAGAGGAATACAAACTTGATGTATATTTTAAATATTTCAGCAGTGTACCGTATACAGCTTTATTTAAACCAAACTAGATAAATTCTCAGCTTTAACCAGTAACACACGACCAGCTAAAGCGATATCTCTCATCAGCCAAGAATTCAGTTTCTTTTCAAATGACTGAATGATAGGAGAAAAGTTTAACATTCCTGACTTCTTTACTTTTAGATATGTTGATACCTAAATATTTAACTTCTTTCACATGAATATTGCATACTGCTGTAAAGTTACAGAAGCCTTGAGCCATAACCTCAGGTTTATTAACTCAGATACTTGTTTTTATTTCTACACACTTCCTTCGTGTTTCAATCACATGCTTCGCAGAAGCCCCGCCCACAGCGCTGACTCTTCACTCGTGGTCTCCTCTGATTGGCTGCACGTCCGGCCAATGAGTCTCAGCCATCTGTGCAGGAACACAACCGAGCCATATTTCACTGAGCATTAGCTCGAGCAGCATTCATTATTATATCAGGATCTTAATCTTAATATAGATCCTTTAACAGTGCAGAGATGCGGGTCGCTGCAGCCGTGTGCTTTATATCTGCACTGGCTTTCACTGTACATGCACATGTGTATTTTAACAGTTTTGATGTGTTTTACTGATTATTTCACGTCATCTGAGCTTCACCACTTTGAGCTCCAGTCGGCCACAACGTCCTGTAGATCTAATCGATAGCAATCACGATGTGATAATGTGTTATGTGTATGCCAGGTTAAAGAGATGTGTTTTTACTCTAGATTTAAACTGACAGAGTGTGTCCGCTTCACAAAGCTAGGAAGACTATTCCAGTGTTTGGCGCTAAATAGGAAAAGGATCTTCCGCCTCCAGTGTATTTTGATATTCCAGTTATTATCAACTGGCCAGAACTGTGAGACTGCAGTGGATGTGAAGGACTATAAAGTGATAAAAGCTCACTTAAGTACTAAATCATACAGGGCCTTTACAGTAACAACACAGGCAAACATTATACATGTGATTTACGGGTGGATAAACAGCTTCTGCTGGATGTTTGTCGTCTCTGTGTGTGTCAGTAGTTTGTGGCTGAAGCGTTTCTTCATTTTCTCTCCTGCTAATAAGAAGCTCACAATCTTCCACTCCACACAAAACATCTTTACACTGAAATAAAGTGAATCCATCAACAGTCAAATAAGAGTCACAGGTCAGAGGTCAAATATGATTGACAGCTCACAGCACTAAATAACACACCAGTAGATACAGATATCTAATCCAATATTTCACTCTTCTGCTATTAGTTTTCATTCAGGGCCAGAATTCATTTGAAAATGTAAGATCAGCAAAAGCTTGTTGATTTCCGTGATGTTAAAGGAGACGGATGTGTGAGCGGAAACTGACTGAGGTTGGGGGAGGATTCACACACAACCTGATAAATATCTCAGTTCAATCGTGTTTGATAGCAAGACTGCAGTTGTGATTCGCTGTTTTCCTAATAACAAACCATGGATTAATAGCAGCTTGAAGGGTTTGTTGAATGAGAAGAGAAAAGCTTTCAAGGAAGGGGACAGAAACAAAATTAAGGAAATCCAAAAGTTACTGAAAGGCAAGATTAAAGAGGGGAAAGAAGCATATAGGCTGAAACTGGAACAACAGCTGCAGCAAGATGGAGTTAAGCAGGTATGGGATGGAATGAGGAAGATCACAGGCATGAAGCAGAAGGGTGGTTTGTTGCCTGATGGTGATCAGAGTCTGGCTGATGATCTAAACAGATTCTTCAACAGATTTGACTGTCCCACACCATCTCAGCCTCCTCCATCTGGTCTATTGGCCACAGCTGCCTCTTCTCCATCTCCCCCTCCTTTTCCCAACACTCCTGGGATATTATCTGCTCATAGCCCCCTCTCCACATCCCATAGCAGCCCACCAACAGCCCCGCCTATAGTTCTTCATCCAGCTCAGGTCAGGGCGATGCTGGGTGGTCTGAAGCCAAGGAAAGCAGTGGGGCCTGATAACATCAGCCCCAGATTATTGAAGACCTGCTCTGCAGAGCTATGTGGTATTCTAACACACCTGTTTAACCTGAGCCTGTGTTTACAGATGGTTCCAAGGTTGTGGAAAACATCTTGCCTGGTC
Organism: Leuciscus leuciscus; assembly: GCF_965113295.1. NCBI lineage: Eukaryota > Metazoa > Chordata > Actinopteri > Cypriniformes > Leuciscidae > Leuciscus > Leuciscus leuciscus. Next base: position 6,396,718 of record NC_138739.1, on the reverse strand, counting down.
CCTGTCCCAAAGAAGAAAAAAACATTCCACCGACCATAATGACTACAGACCGGTAGCACTCACCTCACATGTCATGAAGACATTTGAGAGACTTGTCCTCTCTTACATTAGGACTAGTGTGTCAAATAAAATGGACCCCTTACAGTTTGCATATCAGTCTAACATCAGTGTAGATGATGCCCTCATCTATATGCTGCAGAGGGTTTATACACATCTGGACACCTCTGATGCATCTGTGCGGATCACTTTTTTTGATTTCTCAAGTGCCTTTAACCCCCTGAGGTCTACGGTATCGCCGGCGATACCAGCTCGCTTTTTTTTTGTCAATGTAAAAGAAACTCATAAATACTCTGTTGACTTTGATTTTCCATAGGAGTTTCATACATCAATCGATTCTGTTAAATGTGTATTATTTTTGTGTATACTCACAATAAAAACAAAGTGTTGTGCTTTTTGCCAAATAAAGAAAAATAAACACGAAGCGAGTTCTGCCTTCTCTCTGCCAGTGAAGTCCATTCTGAAACGCGTCCGAAAATGAACAATAACTCAGCGAATACTCAGTCAAACAGGCATACAGACACACAGGCATGAAGCTTGAATTCTCTTCTTTTAAATGAAGTAATTTATATAAAAAACAAATATTCTCATCTTGTGAAATCTGTATTAAAAGAGAGCGATTCCAGTCGAGCTCATCTCATCTCATTACGTTATAATCGGCCCCGCCCACGGAGAGCGCGCGCTATTCAAACGCAAATGACTGAGACGATCCCATACAAACTGTGAACGCCCCCATATCAGCTCGAGAAAACACATCAAGTTTATTCAGATAAGTGTAGTTGTCTACACTGTCTCGCAGCGCTGTGAGGAATAATAATAATGGAAAACTTACCTCAGAAGTGCTGGTATTTCGAGGAGCAACGGATGGAATAATGTAGTAAGTTTTTTTTTTTCATTCTCAAGTAAATCGCGTTTCTGTGTGAATGAATGAACGCAGAGAAGCGCTGTTTACCACAACTCGCAAAAAGACGGTTTAAATTTGAATTGCGTTTCTGTGTGTGAATAAATGATCTGCTTTTAGCAAACTATTTAGCTATACTGAGTAAAAATCGACTGAAATATGTTGAAATAAAATGTATTTGTATAAGCAACGTATTAAACTGCAAATTAACATTTATATTCCTTATAATAAAAACGAAAGACCTATGTTACAGACATATGAAAGACAACATTTCGTTGATTAGTTTTGGATAGATTACACATTTTTACTGTAAAATATCTGCCACCTCAAATAAGCTTTTGTTTGCCAATTTTTGCTAATATGTTAAATATAGTATGTTTTGTCAATGTAGGCTATATTCGAAGTTTGAAATATGTATGATAAAATGTATACTTTAGTTTTTACAAAGAAAGATTACACTTCAATTGTTGTTGTAATTGTAACCTTTTTAATAAAAAAATATATATATTTACAAGGTAGATGTAAACAAATTTTAAAAGGTAAATATAAGCATTTTCTTTAAATAATTTTTATTGTGTTTTATTATTGACAAATTTGGGGAGAGGATACATATTCCAAAACTGAAAATACAGTATGAGAATTAACTGCACAATTAATAGACATGTTTTCCTTGGATATTATACAATTTGCAAGCAAAATTTGTGAAAAAAAAAAAAAATTGACATGCTTCCAACTGTGAACCAATTTGGTAGAATATATATATATATATATATATATATATACTGTATATATATTGCTCTTGCATTCTTTCTTGTGGCTATAGGTGACACACCTGAATGAATGGCTCATTAAGTATGCGGGCCCCATTGTCTCCTGAGGTGTGAACCACTACATATGCATGATGCTGTTGAATGGTTGACGCCCCTTGCGCATATTGCCTTTACAAACAAAAAGTGTTTTACAAGATTTAAATCAATGTATTGTGTTATGTGAATGATAAGGGCAGGATGATTTTCACATCATTTTGAAGAAAAAATTCTAGGCAAAGACATCAATTAGTCAAAAGTCTTATTGACACGTATTTAGTATGTGTTTTGTGGCCTTATTTCAGAAACTTTAGTTTTTAGTTTTTTCAATAACCATGCATAAACATTATTCTCTCAAAAATACAAACATGTACATGCATGTTGCTCACATATTATGGTAGCCCTGTTTGTGCTAAATAGAGTGTAATTACACCTTTGCCATTAATATGTTTATAAGCAACTGAAAAAAGCACAAATGTCAGGGCATGTCAGAACATCTCAAGGACCCCAAAAACCCCTCAGACCTCAGAGGGTTAATACCATCCAGCCTCGTCTGTTAGGGGAGAAGATGGGAAAGATGAAGGTGGATCCATCATTGGTCTTGTGGATTTTGGATTATCTATCCCTCAGACCACAGTATGTGCGCCTACAGAACAGTGTCTCAAGTACCATTCTAAGCAGCACAGGAGCACCACAAGGAACTGTGCTAGCTCCGTTTCTGTTTGCCATCTATACAGCGGACTTCCAATACAACACTGATGGTTGCTTCCTGCAGAAATTCTCAGATGATACCTCAGTGGTCGGCCTCATCAACGGAGACGATGAGGAGGAGTACAGAAGAACAATCAGCAACTTTGTGAAATGGAGTGCGGACAATAACCTACATCTCAACACCACAAAAACCAAGGAGATAGTGGTGGATTTTAGGAGGGGGAGGAGGAGAAGAATCCAGCCAACACCAGTCACCATCAGGGGCAACGAGGTGGAGCAGGTTGCCAATCACAGGTACCTGGGTGTGCAGCTGGATAGTAAGCTGGACTGGAAGAGTCATATGGAGGTGGTGTACCGTAAGGGGCAAAGCCGACTTTATTTTTTAAGGAGGCTGAGGACATTTAACATCTGCCAACCCTTGCTCTGCAGGGTCTATCACACAGTGGTGGCTAGTGCTGTGTTTTTCGCTGTGGCATGCTGGGGAGAGGGAGTTTACACAGCAGACAGAAACAGAGTTGACAAGCTCATCAGGAAGGCCAGCTCAGTGGTTGGGGCTGAACTTGAGACGGTCCAGCAGGTGGCAGGGACCAGAGCAGTAAACAAACTAGGCTCAATACTGGATAACCCTGCACACCCTCTCCACTCCCTGAAGGTGATAAACAGAAGCACCTTCAGTCAAAGACTGACTGCACCAGTATGCAAGACGGAGCGGTACAGAAAATCCTTTATACCAGCTGCTATAAGACTCTACAACGCACAAAAATAACCTTTGTCTCTTTTATGCATAGTTTGCTATAGTAGTCTGTTATATATATATTTTTAACTTAAATAGGTCAGGATAAAACTGAACTAATATGTGGTGTTATGTCTGTCATGAAGCTGCTGTGACACTGTAATTTCCTGTTAAAGGATCAATAAAGAACCTACTACTAGCAAGTGTTTTCAGACGTTTTAAGAGTTGCTGTCATGGGTTAAACTGAACCGATGAATAAAATGTTTCGACGAATCAAGCTCTGATACACTGCTTCAATGTGAGAAGTTTAGTTTTTTTGATACAAGCTTCGAAGCCTCGGTGCCGAACGTCACATCACTAACAGAATTATACCAGTCTGGATCAACACACGTTAATCCTTCAAATCTAGGAGACATATTTCCATGCAAGAAATACAGCGCTCATCTCCAGGCGATTATATGTCATATTAGATGAGCCTAAACAGAGACTGAGCTGTCGGCCATCCAAGATCACATCCCATCCTGTGAGAGAGGAGTCCAGGAGACGATCCACAAGTTTTACGCCGGATAAACACATGATTTCCTCAGATGTGGGAGATGAAGACCTTCCCTGCAGTCATGATCTAGACGGCTATTTAAAACCGCAGCTCAACCCGTGACAGTGGTGTCTGTCGAGATAGTCTTGCGACGGCAACACAAGTGTGGGACTCGAGGTGATACCAGGGTCTTCCACAGAGAAAGAGTACGAAGCATCTGTGCATAACCCTTATATCTCACAGATAGTTGCTCAGAGGGAAGTCTCTGCTCCTGCGGATCCAGAATATGGATATGTCCAATATGTCCTGGCCTAAACTGGGTCAGACTGAGGGCGACTCCATACCAGAAATTGTTGCCCCCAAAGCAAACTTGAAAGTGTGTGTCTACAGACTCATCCCCCATATTACTGTAGACTTGTAGGAGGGGAACTTACGCAAAGGCCCCTACACCCAAAAAAGGCTCTTGCCTGATGAACACACCATAAAACGTGGTGGACTGATGCCGAACTAAGTCCTGTAACCTCATTCCATGGCCTGCCGATTCCACAGATACAAATGGCAGAAGTTACCATTATTCTGAAAGCATTGATCTAGGCTTCTACACTTCTACAAGTCAATTCACCTTTATTTATATAGCATTTATAAAAGATTGTTTCAAAGCAGCTTTTTAAATAAGAAATTAATTATTCAATGATACAAACAGAATTCAACTCTGTTGTACAGCAACTCTAAAAAGACAATAGTGCTGTTGTTCAGCTGAAGTCAGTTCAGTGTTGATTCACTTCAGTTAATTTCATCAATTGTGAAATGAGTTCATTTCAGCTATGAAGCAAAACAGTGATGTCATCATCCAGCTCAGTTCAGTTCTCATCCAATAGTGTCAGTGCATTCAAGTCAATAATATTAATAACTAAGTGTTCAGAGGCGACAGCAGAAAGGAACCCAAACTCCATCATGTGACAGAAACAGAGAAAAAATCTGGTACATGATTGATGATGTCATTTCACACAATTAGATTTTGCATATATTCATATTTGTGAGATTTATTCATTTATGGCTTTACATTTTTATCATTTTTAAGAAGTATTGAAATCTAAAGCAGAACACTAAAATGTAAAGGTTCTTCAAGTGTGTGTTTTGTTCGTCTAGTGTTTTTTTCATAAAACTGAATATTTGAGCTTGATTATTTTAAGATGTTATTTCCAAGGCTTTATTGTTTATATTTCTCTCAGATATACAGATCTCACTTTACTGCTACTGCTGTATATTTGCTGTATGTATTTGCTTGCTTTTATCAATAAAGTTTCTCACTCTCAGGTTCAAGAGTCTCCATGTTTTATTACATGTATTATGTCGAGCTCCTCCTGGAGGAAAACTAACTATATAGATATTAAAGATTTCAGAAGTGTTGAACATATTAAGCTTTACATTATTAAAATATTGTTTAACTATACTGATATTGATATGTTTTTTTTCTATCTACAGTAATAAACAAACAGCTTCCCCCTGCTTCTCCTTTATCCTGAGAAAATACTGATTTTGGACACATTATAATATACTTTGAGATCACAGTGAAATACATAAACACAACATATCGATGCTCCATTTCCTCCAACAGGGAACGATAAAGTCTTTAAATCTCTAGTGTGATTTGTCTCTGTGGTCTCGTCTGAGGAGCAACACCTCCATCTAGTGGCTCACCCTGAACTCACATGTTATCAGGAGTTATTTACTCAGAATCTGTAATGAGATCCAGTGATTGTGTCTGTTACTCAAGAAAGCCACTAGATGGCGCTGTGTTCAGTATTATGTGACGAATACTGTGAAACAAGTAAAGAAGAATAAAACCACATGTTGAAGTGTTTCAGAGAAAATAAACAGACATGTTGAAACTGCACTGAGAAATATTTTATTCAAATCACTGAACAAAACATGATACCAGGAGTGAACTCAAACTAAAAACAGCTCACTGGATATTTTCTCTTTTTCTGACCATTCTCTGTGAACCCTAGAGATGGTTGTGTGTGAAAATCCCAGTAAATCAGCAGTTTCTGAAATACTCGGACCAGTCCGTCTGGCACCAACAATCATGACACGTTTAAAGTCACTTAAATCACCATTGTTCCCCGTTCTGACACTCAGTTTGAACTTCAGCAGATCGTTTTGATCATGGCTGTGTCCGAAATCCAAAACCCTTTTACCCTTTTGTAAATTTTTAGGACATCCTCAGATCTCAGTCATATGTTTGACGAAATGGCATCGGGCGAAACGTCCTCAGATGAAAGCGTAGAAGTTTAGAAGTTAGCTAAATAACACATTGCAACTATAGCTAGCTTGTATGTTGGCAAACTACAGTGAAGTTAAAGAAATCTTTTGAGCTGGAGTGTGTTTTTATAAATACAACGCTGCATTGTGTTCAGAGGTTACCAGTGAAACAGCTTTATTTCTGCTGATCCATAAGCACCATCTACTGTCAGAGAGTCCATTACATTTCCATTCGGCCCGTCGCTGTTTTTCTGCAGACCAATGTGAAAAATGTCATGTTCTCTTCTGTATAGAACTGAACTAGTGTAACATACAGTTAAAGCTGTAAGAATACAATATTTCTGGTACAGCTTACCTCCGGTCTCGAATTTTTAACAACCATTTAGTAGAAAATGAAGTTAGAATTCCAATCAGAGCAGTCAACATTACCACTGTTTTGGGAATGATCATAAATGTGCATGGCTTCTCCTACCGGTCACACACCTCAACGGCACTACACGTCCCAGCATCCCTCTTGTTTCTCACCTGCGCACTATCAGCCATCACCGGATCACCAAATTACATCAGCACCTGCACATCATCATCTACACACTATAAAGAGGCACTTCTCCTTCACTTTGTGGTCTGGTCTTGTCCCTATGTGATCTCACAGACTCTAACCAAACACTTACCAGTTTGTGACTTACCTCGAAGATTCCTCTTCAGTGTTCATCATCTGTCATCCGTCTTCAGCTAGTGGTGGGCAGATCGAGGCTTCGTGAAACAATGAAACAGTTGAAGCAAATGTGCCATATTGTGTTGAGGCTTTGAAACAATCCGACACCCGTCTCAACGGTGACACCTAGTGGTCACTTGCAACGAGCCATTAAAAATGATTATTATTATTTTTTTATTATTGTATTTTTCTAATATGTGAAGCTTGTAACCTGTAGGCTCCTCACTGTGTATAATGTTATTTTGGTCATGAAAAATTATTAATAAAAGAAATCAAGCCCCAATGTCTAACTTTTTTATAGATTTTTATTCAAAAATATTAAAGGGGTCATGAACAGGCTTTTTAAAAATTGTTATATTGTTGTCTGAGGTCAACTTATGACGTTCGCTTGGTTTTTACATTCAAAAACATCAAAATGAATAAGTAATAGGCTATTTTCTACCCTAGTTTTGAGCCTAGCTCAAGTAAACGCCCACTGCTGTGAGTGGATAACAGTTTTGCACTGTTTTACTCACATAAGTGTGTTGCATCATTCCTGTCGGATCCAATATAGAAGGCACAGCGCCGTTTTTTAATCTTAATCGGTCTGCAAATCCAGTCTCGACCTGTGTCTTGTTTACAAAACAATCCTCAGTGAAATGAAGCTGTTACGTCCCTCAGCCCTGGGGCTCGTTCTTCGTACGTCGCTAACTCAGTTAGCTGGATTTGATTGTTGACGATTTGGCATGATCTTGGATTGTTTGGTTCTTCGACGCTCATCCTGGACTTGCTGTCATAGCAACAGGTGCGCAAACTTGAACCTGCTCGGGAGCAGGCTTATTTCATGTAAACAGGATTAGATCCCGGCTTCATAAGCGGAGCTGATACGGGAAGTCCAGCGCAGCGCGATAGTGCACTTTCTGAGATTGAAATTTTTTTCTCGTGACTCGTGAGATTGTCGTTTACATTATTAATTTGTTGGAAACGCACATTATTTTCGACTTGTCGGAGTCGGGCTTTAACTAACGTTACAGCACAAACTGTTTGCATTGCCCTATGATTATTTGCGAGTGGCTCTTTCCTTTACACTATTGGAGCAGAGAACTTGATGGAAAGTGCCGTCTGTCGTGTCATTCGGAGTTTACCTGGCGCTTTTAGGTTTAAAAAACAGTTTTAGGTTTTTAAGACCCAATGTTGTAAAGCAGTTTTTTTTTTTTTGGCTATCATTTTTTATGAAGATCATGCAATCATGACCATGCCGATTACAGTATGTGTCACTCAGGCTTCACTAACGTCATTGGTACCATAGACTATAGGCTTCCATAGACTGCCATCAAGGCCTCAATGAAGGGGATTATGTGAACAGAAAGGGGGTTCACAATGTAAATGTGCAGCCCAGTTACTATTGGGAGTCTTAATATTCCAGATTAATAATATTATATCAAATAAAAAAAGTCAGTTGACTAAAATCTTCCATATCACAAATGTGAAAGCAAAATGGCCAGGATCTGTGCATGACTTAAGAATTTTCAGAGATTCACATTTATGCACATTATTTGAAAGTGGTAAGGAAAGTTCCACAATTAAATATCAAGCTCACTGTATTACATACACTTATGCTGATCCTAACAGAACTGCATTTCTTCATAGGTGATTATGACATGTTCCTGCCTGCAGACAGGTGTTTTATGACCCCATTCCCTGACCCAAACCAGTTACAATGCAGTAGCCAGGACAAGGGCACACAATGAAATGAACTTTGGCTAACTAAAGGGAAGATTTCAGTGTCTGATAAGTCTGAGGTTTGCACACCTGACAGGGCCTGTGACATTGCTGCATGTGCCATATTACACAACATTGCCCAAAAAAAAAACAAAAAAAAAACTTTTCATTATAATATAATGAAAAGTTTAATAAAAGACCAATATACTTAGTTCCTTGAGTTTTATTTCAATTGTTCTTTGTAAAGAAAAGCCAGTGTTCAAGTGCCTGCAACAAGAGATATTAGACACATGCCTCATGCAACAAATAAAAAGGAAAAGTTGTCTATCCACTGCCCACCTGTAGGCCTATGTCTCCTCTGTCTGTGCAGACTCTTCTGTAGGCCTTTCTGTAGATGTGGAATCCTGCAACTTATATTGCTGCCATAAAGCATACAAGTATAAATTAAGTAAAGTTATTTATGCACTTGCAGGTAGGCTAGTTCCTCCATATGACAGTTATCTGAGAGGGTTTATTCACTGTCCAGTGAAATGGAAACAAATGGACATTACAAAGTCTTATACTTTCTTTCCTTTGGAAAGTTATAAAAAAAAATGTCCACTTACTGCACATATTTCAGCCACCACTTTCTTGGGAACAGATACAAGTGTTGGTGTATTATGTAAAAGTGCACAAAAGAGGAAAACACAATGTCATTATATGAACTACACTCTGGAAAAATATTTTTACATTAATATAAGTTTATTAGTTTTCACTTTCACAAGTCAAAGCAATTCATCATTACTCAAGATTTAACAGTTGAAATGACTATACAGCCTTAATTTAATGCAGCAAAAATTATTTTACAGTGTAGGCTACTAAGATCTTTTCTTCTTTTTTTTTTTTTTGCTCAGCCTTTTTCTTGGTTGCTTTTATAAACAGCCAACCATTTATTTAACAGTGTCTTTTATAAAAGAGACTATAATATAACAAAAAAAATTACCATTATGTAGAATATTTTTGTACTTCACTTTTGTTTGTTCCCATGTTCTAGTGTGGTGACTCTGACATTACAATGAACAAAGTAATTATGCAATTATTCAAATACAAAAATATAGGCTAATAAGTGATAAAAAAACATCTAACATGGCCACTTCTAACGGATTTAAATTGTCTGCTACTTTTTGCCAGCCCTCTCTCCTGGCTTTTGCAGACTTTGAGGTGTTCCCTGGCGTTTTGCATTAAAACATTAAAATTCCGAATAAACTTCGACTATTAGTTCTTGCTCTGCTGCGGAGAAAAACTGAGCGCGCTCTTTGGCCACGCTGAACAGCCAATAGCAGCGTTGCTGATCAATGTTTCTACTATCGATACAGGTCCCCTTTTAACCCAGCGCATGAACGCGCAATTATCTCAGATAACTCAATCCAGCGATACTAATCCTATCCGGCAAGTGTGTTCGAAGAACCGAGTTAGCCAGATCATGATTAGCACGATGATATTATCTTGGATGTGTCATTTGATCTCGGATGTAATAAGCAACGTACGAAGAACGAGCCCCTGGTGTTTGTTCCTACACATGTGTGAGTGCAATGTTTCTTCCCCTTGTCTTAATTACAGTTGACGAGCCACACCTGAGCGAAGCCTACCTGTGCTATAAAAGGCTTCTCATTACGCTCCTGAGCGCGCACACAGAGATTGAGAACAGAGTCGATGCACAGCTGTGCTTGCCGTCTTCTGAGTGATTGTTGTCTAGTCGTCCACCCGGCAGTAGAAAACGTTCCGCCTTTGTGGTTGTTTCTTTATTGTTAACCAACGTATTATTTCATACCCATTCTGTTAAATAAACATACCCCTAATTTTTGACGAGCTGATCTGTGTGCGTCTCTCCTTTATGTTAAGGGTGGTGTCCGACTGCCCGTAACATAGTGGAGGCTCGTCCGAGATTAATAGTTTGATTAAATCGGACTTAGGTGTTAATTGCGGAACTTCTGATCGCTACAACATTTTGGTGAGTATTCTGGTGAGCAATTATGATTGTCTGTTCCTTTGTTTAGTCGATGTTTATTTTATTTTGGTGGATATCTCAGGAGGGGGCACGTAGGAGATGCCTCGAGCTGAGTAAGCCACTGAAGATTGCGTAGGTATTTAGGATTTGGTTTTGGTTTTTGTGTAGTTAGTTAGAGAAGTTGGACAACATTTTTGCCTATCAGAATACCTTTGAGTTGAGTTGTATAGCTTGTGATATTTTGGCATATCGCCTATTTAGTGAGTGCTGCTACTCTGATTGTACTAGCGTATTGGTTAAACTTGTGGGTGGAAATTAAAATTCGTGGTCGTTTGTAGCCTATATTGTGCTTTTCGTTTGACCACTTTAGATATTCGCTACTTCGTAGCTTTGTCGCAGTTAAACTGCTTAGGTGAGTGTTTATTTGTATTTAATTTTGTGCGCGCTTTAACCGTCTTTTCCTTTAAAATTAAACGTTAACAAGCGCTTTAAAATTACACGTTAAAATGGCAACAGAGGAAGCATTCGTTAAAGAACCCTCTATCGAGTTATTTTTGAAATTTTCGAAAGAGCAGTTACTGAATTTGGCTGCAACTTACGAGGTTGAGCTCACTTCTGCTGAAAAGCGCACCAAAGATACAATCAAGACCGTCTTACAAGCTGCTTTGGTTAGTAAGGGCATTCTGCCTGCAGAGAAACAATCCTCCGTGTCTACAGAAGCATTACGGCTGCAGATTCGGTTGAGAGAGTTAGGTATCAGAGAGAAGGAAATTGAGTTCGACCGTGAGCGCATGCAAGCACAGGCCCGTGAGCATGAACTTGAAAACCGACTCGCGTTGAGAAAGTTAGAAATCGCGGCTCAGAGGGAAGGTGTCGCTCCTTCTGACCCTAATTCATTTGATGTCACTCGCCACATCCGACTTGTGCCCCCTTTTGTGGAAAGAGATGTGGAAAAATATTTTCCCCACTTTGAGCGTGTCGCGACTAATTTAAATTGGCCGAAAACTGCATGGGCATTCCTCCTGCAATGCGTTTTAGTGGGACGGGCGCAGGAGGTTTACTCGTCGCTAACAGTGGAGCAGAGCGGTGACTATGATGTTGTGAAAGCGTCAGTTCTGAGGTGCTATCAGCTGATCCCTGAAGCATACCGACAGAAGTTTAGGAACTTTAAAAAAACGGAGCGTCAAACTTTTGTTGAATTTGGTCGAGATAAAGCAGCCCTGTTTGATCGTTGGTGCTCATCACAGCGTGTTGATAGTCAGGAGAAATTGCGTGAACTAATTCTTTTAGAAGAATTTAAGAACTGCCTGCCAACCGCTGTGGCAACCTATTTAGCTGAGCAGAAGGCCGAGTCTCTTTCTGAAGCTGCTATACTTGCGGACGAATATGTCTTAACGCATAACATCGCCAGGGAACGTTTTCGCTTAAGAGTTAACCCCTCTACGACCACTGATGTAGATACGAAAAAGAATGCAGTAAAGCAAGAAGACAGACACTGTTTTTATTGTAAAAAGCCCGGGCATGTTGTGGCAGACTGTTTAATATAAAAAAAAAAACAGTCTACGAAGCCAATGGGTCTCGTTAGTTCTTCGAAGAAAATGTCACCTGTCCTTCGTACAGAGTTAAAAACAGAAAAACCCCAGTCCATGTACGAGCCCTTCCTGACGAATGGGACCGTATCTGTGCCTGGTGAGGAGGCTGTCGCTGTGCGCATCTTGCGTGATACGGGAGCTGCGCAGTCTTTCCTCCTTCGCGGCTTGGTGCCGTTGTCTGAAAAGACTGCAACTGGTAGTAGTGTCCTTGTTCGAGGAATCGAGATGGGTTTTCTTGATGTGCCGTTACATTGCGTGCGTCTTGATTCAGATTTGGTGTGTGGTGATGTGGTTGTTGGTGTTCAAGACTCTTTGCCAATCCCCGGTGTCACGTTTCTCCTTGGCAATGACCTAGCAGGTGGAAACGTGTGGAACCGTGGCGATGTTCCACCCGAGGTAGTGGCTGTGCCGCTCATTCAAAAGAGCCCCGATGAGTGCGCACAAAAATTCCCAGAGGTTTTTCCCGCTAGTGTCGTCACTAGGTCGCAGACTCAGAGGTTGAAGGGTGCAGCGCCTCCCAGTGACGTCAACCTGTGTGACAGTTTCGTCGCTCACCCTGCAGAGTGTGAGAGGCTTTTCGAACCCGATTTCACTCAGTGCCGCAGTAGACCTGTGCCTATGGTGACCGAGGAGAAAAGAGAGAAAAAACAATCAGATGTCTGGTTGTCGCTAGAGAAACTTGTTGATGCTCAACAAAAAGACCCCTCTCTTGTTTCATGTTTTAATGCAGTTCAATCTGTTTCAGACCGTGCAAGCGAGAGTCCGACCTATTTCATCAGAGACGGCTTACTTATGCGGAGGTGGAGACCTCAGAAAAGTAATGAGTGGAATGACATTGAGCAAATCGTTATGCCGTCTGGAAACAGACGTGCTATTCTGAGTGTCGCGCATGATGGTGTTTCTGGTCATTTAGGTGTGACTAAAACATTCGGCCGCGTTCTTCGTCACTTTTTCTGGCCAGGGCTGAAGCGTGATGTGCGACGGTATTGTAAAACGTGTCATGTCTGCCAGGTGAGTGGTAAACCAAACCAGGTAATTCCACCTGCACCGTTGTACCCCATACCTGCCATGGGTGAGCCTTTTGAGAAAGTAATCATTGATTGCGTCGGTCCTCTTCCACGGTCTAAAAGTGGATATCAGTATTTATTAACAATTATGTGTACTGCTACTCGCTTCCCAGAGGCGGTGCCTCTGAGGAAGATCACTGCTAAAATCGTGTCCAGGGCTTTATTAAAATTCTTTTCTTTTGTAGGGCTACCGAAAATCGTTCAAAGTGACCAAGGGACAAATTTTACTTCACGTGTCTTTTCCCAAGTCCTAAAGTCGCTCCAAATTAAGCACCGCATTTCAAGCGCGTTTCATCCAGAGAGTCAAGGCGCCCTCGAACGTTACCATCAGACGCTAAAATCGATGCTGCGTGCTTATTGTTTGGAGGTGGGTACAGACTGGGAAGATGCGATTCCTTGGATGCTAATGGCCTCTAGAGAAGTCGTACAAGAGTCAATTGGTTTCAGCCCTGCTGAGCTAGTGTTTGCTGACGACGTTCGCACGCCTTTGAGCGTCATTAAAGATCAGTGGTTAAGCAAACCTACTTCTCGTAGCGCGTTACAGTTCATAAGCGACGTTCACACCCGACTACACAGAGCTCGTGAACTCGCTAGAGCAAATTTAGAAAAGACCCAATCTAGCATGAAAACTTGGTATGACCGAAAAGCAAGAGCCCGTTCGTTTAAGCCTGGAGACCAAGTGTTGGTTCTCTTACCCGTGCACGGTTCTGTATTTCAGGCACGATTCAGAGGGCCATATACTGTTGAAAAGAAAATATCTGACCTGGATTATGTAATTTTAACTCCAGATAAGCGACGGCATTCTCGCGTCTGTCATATAAACATGCTCAAACCATATTATACGCGTGAATATGTTAAAACTGACTTGTGTAATTATAACTTACCCGATCCAGTCGAGTCCTCCGTGTTGCTCTCTTCACTGATAGAAGATGATGACGCGGTGACTCCGCCGTCGCGATGCGTGATTGAAGGTCGACTCAACAACTCTGCTATGCTGGCGGTCATTGCAAATCGTTTGCCACATTTAACTCCCTCTCAAACTGCTGACATATTGTCTGTGATAGGTGATTTCCCTGAGTTATTCGGAGATGTTCCGACTGTAACTACAGTCCTGGAACATGACATAGACGTGGGTGATAAAGGGACAATTAAACAGCACCCATATAGGGTAAATCCAGAAAAGCGAGCTATCCTGCAACGGGAGGTTGAGTACATGATAAAGAATGATATTGCTGAGCCTAGTTCTAGCCCTTGGAGCTCCCCGTGCCTTTTAGTTGGCAAACCTGATGGCACTTACAGATTTTGTACGGATTACAGGCGTGTTAATGCCATAACTTTGCCAGACTGTTATCCATTGCCACGAATGGATGACTGTGTGGACCGTGTTGGCTCGGCCACGTTTGTCACTAAAATCGACCTCCTAAAAGGTTACTGGCAAGTGCCCCTTACACCAAGAGCAAGACAAATATCAGCTTTTGTGACACCAGATGCGTTCATGCATTATAAGGTTATGGCTTTCGGAATGCGTAACGCGCCTGCCTCATTCCAGCGTTTGGTAAATATTGTTTTAGCTGGAATGTCAAATTGCGAGGCGTATTTGGACGACATAGTCCTATATAGTACACACTGGTCCGAACACATAACACAACTTCGAGAGCTTTTCCGTAGACTATCCAATGCAAATCTCACAATTAATCTAGCAAAATGTGAGTTCGGAAAAGCCACTGTCACTTACTTTGGGCGGGTAGTTGGCAGAGGACATGTTTTACCAGTAATGGCTAAGGTGGCTGCTATTCAAGAATTTCCTGTGCCTTGCGATCGGCGTGCGCTACGCCGATTCTTAGGAATGGTAGGCTACTATCGTAGTTTTTGTAAAAACTTTTCGACTGTGGTTTGTCCCCTCACTAACCTTTTGAGCCCCAACACTAAATTTGACTGGACGGAGTCCTGTAATAGAGCGTTTGAAAACGTCAAAGCTCTCTTGCTGACTGCTCCCGTGCTGGCTGCGCCAGACTTTAACAAACCGTTTCAGCTTGCTGTAGACGCCAGCAACGTAGGCACCGGTGCCGAGTATTAATAGTACTGAAAAAAAACTATTCATTTTATAAAAAAAAACAAACAAACACGTTTTTGTTTATTATAAATGAACTTGCATGTGTCCTTAATGATTGAAATGGCCTATACATTTAGGTTATAGTTAATAATAATCATCATAATAATAATAATAAATAAAAAAGAACACTAGATTATTTGTCTTAAGATTTATTTTTGATTTATTGGGCTTGCTGATCAAATGTAATTCTGTAGCAATACTAAGTATTGCGTCGTACATAGTTATAATTTGCCTGCGATTTGGCCAAAATAATACATTCCTGTGTAGTTCTAGTTTCTTTTCACATGCAGATATGCCTTGAACGAGGTAATGATTAATTGTAGCTAGAACTCTATTGTTTGGGTTGGCTCGAACAGTGAAGCTGAACACAGAATTCATAAAAAAAAAAAAAGTGTTCCCGTGTTCAATGTATGGCGACAAGTCACCATTTTGGGGTGGGGGTGTTACGTCCCTCAGCCCTGGTGTTTGTTCCTACACATGTGTGAGTGCAATGTTTCTTCCCCTTGTCTTAATTACAGTTGACGAGCCACACCTGAGCGAAGCCTACCTGTGCTATAAAAGGCTTCTCATTACGCTCCTGAGCGCGCACACAGAGATTGAGAACAGAGTCGATGCACAGCCGTGCTTTCCGTCTTCTGAGTGATTGTCGTATAGTCGTCCACCCGGCAGTAGAAAACGTTCCGCCTTTGTGGTTGTTTCTTTATTGTTAACCAACGTATTATTTCATACCCATTCTGTTAAATAAACATACCCCTAATTTTTGACGAGCTGATCTGTGTGCGTCTCTCCTTTATGTTAAGGGTGGTGTCCGACTGCCCGTAACAGAAGCGAACAAACGGACAATGTTTTACCCACATCAGCTGGAACGTCATTAAAAATAAAGTTTAACCATGCATTCCTATTGGAATCCAGAGGAAGCTTATGCAGCGACTGTCTTCTTCCACAACCAGGCACTGCACAATATTTTGTAAAAGGCATGTTTATTGCTCGGTAGCTCGATCCGGTGTTACAATATATTCGGTTCCTGAAATATTTGGTTCCAATGGGTGGAGCTATATGAATATTCACGAGACCATAGCGTGGGCGGGGCGACAAATACAAGCGAGTGGAACGGAAATTATTAGCGTGAGCACCTGCTCGTTTTGTTTTATGGATTATTTATTTCAAACAGGTAATAAAGTTGAACGAAGTTAATCTTAAACTACTCGTATATATTTTATAAATAATTCATCGTTTTGTAGCATGTGTTTCAGTTCTCTGAGTTTACCTGAACTGAACTAATCCTGTAGGAAGCGATGCAAGACCTACAATAAAGGCATATTTCTCCAAATTTTCCCAGATTAGTTGTTGCTGGCATTATAGAACTGTTCATTTCTCTTGAATTACTGAGATTAGGATTTTTAAAGGTGTGTGATTGCTGGTTAAATAAATATTTACAAATATATTCTTGTGTCTTTATTCTGTCTTCCAAAGTTGTCTGCATATTATTAAAATAGCCTTTTAAATTATAGGCTCAAGACGCCATAAGAACTTGGAGTTGCATGTTTCATGCTTTGGATGATGCTTTATACTGACTTAACTGAAAATCTTTTTGATACACAACCTTTACTTTATCAAAGGTTATCATAAATGTTAAGCTTCAGATGCATTGACAGTTGTTTTCTCTAGCAATGCTTTAGAACAGTGGTCAAATTAATTGATAATAATGACTAACCATTAATCATAAAAATTAGGCCTACATCTTATCAGTTTAGTAATGTTATCATTCATATGTAATCTTTTTGTAAACAAGTGAACAGAAACACACTGGTGTAGAAGGCATGGGTATACCGAAATATTAAGGAAAGGTATATTTATAAATACATATTTGAATAATATAGTAAATATTTTATTAGTCCTGCTGTATTAATTTTCTCTTGTCTAACATTTTTGTTTTTACAGCTGAACATGAATAAAATATGTAATTTTAAGACACTATCTACTATAAAAATAATTTCGAGTTAATGAATGAATGCTTTAAAAAAACTCAATAATTTTTACACAGAAATATGTTGAGGCAGATGTTTTTGTTTATCAATTTTAAACAGTCTAGATCATATTTAGGATAGGTAGATAACTTTATGCATATAGTTTTATATTATAAAAATTATATGTATTATATTCTTTAACTGAGAATACTTTTTAATTATATGTCCATATCCCACCACACCTGAGAAACTGACCTCTATTTCTGACCTCTATGTCTGTGCAATTTACTATTGTACACAGCTTTGGCCAATAAATGATTGGTTCAGTACATATAGTTTGTATAATAACGAGTCTCAACCACAATTCATATAAATAAACCTACCCATCTTTGTTGAATTTGTCACTTGGGCTGTCAATATAAGGAAATGTTTAAAACCTTGTATGAATTAAAAAAAAATCTGGAAAGGTTCCTCATGGTGTTTCTAAAAAAAAATTTAAATATGTCCTTCTTAGAATGAGAGGTGAGTTAAGTAACACTTAGTGATTTCTGTCTCTTCATGATCAAAACATACTACTTTTAGATGAGGTCTTATACTGTATTATACAGTGAGGTTTTTATTTGCCCTATATGCAAACACCCTTAATGTTGTACTCTCCCATGCATGATATCAATGAAAGAACATTTTTAATTTGGCATTGCCAAATAAAAAACTAAATTAAATGAATCAATTTGCTAGAGTTTTGTCTCTGTTTTATTACAATTAAGTGCATTTACCTTTGGAATGGTACATTGATTCAAAACTACAAATTGCACAAACTGAGTATAACATTACTTTAGTTGGACCTTGCTATACATCAATACAATTGAAATAATTATCACTTAATTTGA
This sequence comes from Leuciscus leuciscus, assembly GCF_965113295.1. Lineage (NCBI taxonomy): Eukaryota > Metazoa > Chordata > Actinopteri > Cypriniformes > Leuciscidae > Leuciscus > Leuciscus leuciscus. The sequence goes on along the minus strand of NC_138739.1, from coordinate 6,378,678 downwards.
CCACTGTTCTAAAGCATTGCTAGAGAAAACAACTGTTAAAGCAACTGAAGCTTAACATTTATGATAACCTTTGACAGTTGTGTATCAAAAAGATTTTCAGTTGAGTGTAAAGCATGCAACAACATGCAACTCCAAGTAGCCTATGTTGTCTTGAGCTATCATAGGCTATAATATAAAAGCTATTTCAATAATAGCCTACAGGCAACTTTGGGAGACAGAATCAAAACACAAGAATATATTTGTAAATATTTATTTAAACATGCAATAATAGACATTTAAAAAGCTTAATCTCAGTCATTTGTGAGAAACAAACAGTTTTAGGAGTAGTTTAGGACAAAACGCCATCTGAGGTGCTCACGCTAATAATTTCTGTTCCACTCGCTTGTATACGCCCCGCCCATGCACGCTATGGTCTCGTGAATATTCATGGTAGCTCCACCCATTGGAACCAAATATTTCAGGAACCGAATATATTGTAACACCGGTTTGTCATCAGGAGGTAGGCCTATGTTAGGCCGGTGACACACTGGATGCGTGGCGTAAGCGTCTCAGCTGCGTGGCGTGTCCGTTTTTATTTCGGCTCCCATGTTAACAGGTTAGAGCTTGCACACTGCCCGCGTGTACCGCGCGTCTAGCGGAAAACGCGTGCATCCTAGAAATAGAACCGACGCCTATTTTTCACGCGACACGCAAGCGTGTTGGAAGCGTTTCCAGGCAAAATAGAATAGGAAAATATGTTTATATGTCATTTTGTACACAAATAAATATTAATTAAGGACATTTTGTATTTGAAAGAATATAGGTTGACATAAATTCAGATATAAATGTAATTAAAAAAAAAATATATATATATATATTTTTCGATTTTCTAATATTGCACCTGTCAAACATAGTCTATTTTGCCGTCAATACTGTTGACGGTGTCCTTTATCAGTAGGCTTTATATTTATGCTTAACATGAAGTAGCCTATAGCCTTCCACAACTATTTCCCATATAGGCCTATGTGAACAAGGGTGATCCAAACCACGTGACTTGACACTTTCAAGTAGGCTATATCTAGTTAGCAACGATGGACGACGGCAGGTTAATTGAAGAGGTGGAGAAACACCGACAACTGTACGATACACAGGATCCATGCTACAAAGATCCACGAAAAAAGGAGAAGGCATGGGACTCAGTTGCAACAGCTATTGGTTATAATGGTAGGTTTACTATATTGCCAAGATAGGCAACTTACCGATAGCCTACATGTGGTCCAATCGAAGTTTGAGGGTGCATGGTGTATAAAAAAAAATGTCTATAACCTACTAATCTTTTCAGGTCGGTTATCATCCCTCCCTCCATTATTATTTGTCAACCAGCACACACTTTACTGATGTCTCCTGCTTGCACTTGCCTTTTATAAATTTATAAATCCATACAAATCATTATTAAATACCTAATTGACCTACACATTTTTTTATATATATATTTTAACATCCAGTTGTTAATTTTGTGTTATTTTTTGTCAATATTACATTATTCTCATAATATAATTAGCATTTCAAACGAAAGTTTGAAGTGATGTGTTCATCTGCAACATACCACAGAAAAACCTTTCAAAACACAAGTCACCAAACAGACTACAAAACAGAGCTTTTTTTAATGCAGGCCTATTGACTGACAATATCAATAAAATAAGTCATTTTGTAGAGATCAACATGTCAGTCTTTATTTAAGATAATTATTATAATTATGAACATAATAAGGAAATTAGTTGAAGGATATTTGTCATTAATCAAGGTGCCACGCAGAACATTTTCAAAGACAAATAAACATGACAAACTATATACAGGAATACAAAATAAAGTTGTTAAATTATTTACAATGAATGAATGTTGTGATGTGATCACATGCTCCCTTCCAGAGAATTGAAGAAAGTGCTGAATTTCTCACGCACTCCATAGGCATCCTTGCTGCCCCTGTTCCCTCCCATGTTCCTTATAATAGGCAACATGTCTCCTGTCAGACTGATCTCATGAAATGGCGTATGTATGACACGCCAATTCGATTTCCATTTTTGGCGTGCTATCAACACGCATAATCGCTTTTCAGCGTGTTTATCAACGCCGTTGACTTAACGTTACATTACTGTATAGATATGACCTACCCCAACTCCCTAAAAGTCCCTAAACCTACCCGTCACTGGGGTTAATCTTCCCACACCTAAACATACCCATTTTATAGACAATATTAAAATGATAAAACGTAATGGACAGATATGTAGGAAAATGGCATTTTTATGAACAATATGGCATTAAAAGATAGTTTGAGCCACGAATCCTACCCCTAAACCTAACCATAACCATTTCTTAAAACTACCTAGGCAACAATTATAAAGAAAAACAACAGACAGACGAGTATAATCACAATAATTTATTTATGGTTCCTATAGAACCATAATTATACTAACCTTACAACACAACATCGATTCACAAAATACACCAATTTTATTAGCTTGATGTAATCCAAACCTTCAGAATCCATTATTATTTGCAAGAAAAAGATCCAAACTCAGCCCTTTATCCAGTAATCGTCATCTTGACCGTAAACGTCAAACCCCGCGCTTGTTATGAATTCAAATTCAAAAATTGCGCCCTCAAGAAGCGACAGGTTACTATGGTTACGGCAGTAATATCAAACGCTCATTGGCTCTCGTCTCCTGCTTCGTCACAGATTGCGTCATGCACATTTGAAATGAAGCGCGCACTCACTGCCGCGCAGCCCTCAGAGCGAACCGAACCGAAGACGGATTAACGTTTTCATGGATTTGAATTAATAACTTAAATTCTGCTCTGTCTGTTACCTCATACAAAACCACTGCCAGAGAGGACTGCGACACATCGTCACGTGAACAACTTTTGGTACCGATTTTGACATTTTCTCATTAAATAAATTATTGTGATTATACTTGTCTGTCTGTTGTTTTTCTTTATAATTGTAGCCAATAGTTTTAAGAAATGGTTATGATTAGATTTAGGGGTAGGATTAGCAAACGTCCGGGGATAATGGTACGTGTAAGATTCACGTCTGAGGCTGTTAAACTGTGACATCTACACATTTTCCAAAGGGGACCAACATGATTATTTCACGTACATTTTGCTCCGTTTCGCTCGGACATTTAACGGCGTAGACATACACGCGGAAGATGACGGTTCGTTTCGGCGTGAACATACACGCGGATAGCTCAGAATGCGTATAGATAACACGCCACTTTTGACTTGAAAGTGGCGTGTATGTTTACGCAAAGTCATGATGTCATGTTGCTCCTGTATGTTCTGCCTCATCCTGCCATCTCCGGTTTTGCGCTGGGTTGGTGAGGAAGTTGTGCAGGATGCACGAAGCCATAACGACAGTGTCCACAAAGTGTGGTGCCATCTGCAGCCTCGAAAGCAGCACTCTCCATCTCGCAGTGAGGATGCCAAAGGCACACTCAACAACCATTCTGGCAGAAGACAGTCGGTAATTGAAATTTTCTCTCCACCTTGGGAGACGATGACCCGGGAAAGGCCTCATGAGGTAGGTTTTCAATGGAAATGCCGCATCTCCAACAATGACGTAGGGCATGGGACCCTGCACACCTGAACCAGGTAAAGGGCTGTCTTCGGGCACATTCAGTGTTTTGGCCTCCATGCCCCTGCCAAGCCGAGAAGAGCCGTACACCCCCCCGTCACTGGCCCGGCCAAAGTCTCCCACCTGGATGTAGGTGAACCGATAGTCTGCATCCACAAGTGCCAGAAGAACTATGGAGAATGTCTTCTTATAATTAAAAAACAGACTTCCAGAATTGGGAGGTGTTTTGATGGTGATGATGTGCTTCCCATCTATTGCACCCAAGCAGTTTGGAAATTTCCACTTGTCCCAAAATCTGGAAGCAATGGCTTTCCACTGGTCCTCAGTTGGTGGAGGAATGTGGGTTGACATCATCCTTGTTTCAATGGCACTGCATGTCATGTGCACAGATGAGCACACAGTAATTGCCCCCAAACGGTATTGATATGCCAGGCTAGCAAAGCTTTCTCCTGATGCAAGGTATCTGTGTCAGAAAGAAAAATGTGTCATTGTCAATATGAGTAATTATAATATAGTAGTATATATAATATAATAATAATAATAATATTACAACAAAGTGTTAGTAGTATTGATGAGATTATATTTTCTCCTCATAGGTGATGATTGCAAAAAAAGGTGGAAGGTGCTGAGAGATGCTTTTGTAAAACATAAAAAACAAAAGCATCCTCCCAGTGGCTCTGCAGGTGGGACAGTCAAGGAATGGAAATACGAGGTTGAAATGTCATTTCTACTGCCTCATTTGAATCCAAGAAGGTTAGTATGTACTTTAATTTACTTGTTTTGGTTATAGAGATACTTAACTTCTTAGGACAAAACATTAAATGATTTACATTATACACAAAGGTTGTTTATTAAAAGTGAAGTGTTACTTAATTATCACAAGGACCACTGTTACTCTATTTTAGCTCAAGATGTTCACTGGATCCAATACAACCACTGGAACACACACAGGACCCCATTGATTTGAGCGCAATAGAGGAGGATGTGGAGCGCATAGCAACTCCAACATCACAGAGGTGTGACACCCCAACCCCACCACCTGGGGCAATCACATCAACACCCCACTCCCGAGCTAGTCCCACTCCAGCCCACCCCCGCATTCAAGCTATTCTGTCAGAGACTAGACAAAGCACCCAATCTCAAACCAGACCTGCACGTGACAGAAGAAGACAAGTAGTAAGTGAAGCTGAGCAACAGCTACTGGACATCATCTCCCTACTGCGCAAGAGGAGATGTACTATTTTGCTTTGAGTTTGGTGCCTAGGCTAAATAAATAGGCTATCACGTGAGGCACAGGCCCAGGCCCAAACTAATTTTTTGACATTTCTCACTGAACTGGAGGACAGACAGCTGGCACAGAGGAACACCCTAGGTCCTATAAGAGGAAGCCACTCTTCCACCTCCACTGCATTTCACCCTTACAGCCCCACACTCCAAGCCCGGTCCCAATATCATCCTGTTCCTCCCCAAGATGACCCTCCCAGTACATTTATGGAGAATCTGTCTGACCCTTCACCCCACAGCTACCACAATTTTTAAATAATGGCATTAAATGTAAATAGTTCAGTTTTGAAAATTTACATTATGTGGAATATTGTATCTTTTTGAGTGTAAAGAATAGTGTGTTTTGTTATTTAAATGTTTATAATGTTCAATTGTTTATAAAAAAAAAGTTCTTCTTTTTTAAACTGTCTTTTGGTTTTTTTTATTATACAGAGAATAAAAAGCCTACCTGAGTGTAATGGCAACCCTCTGCTTGGGCTCGATAGGATCACGGAAATTGGTTGTCTGCCTCGTCAGGTCGGGTCCGACAATAGACAGAATCTCCTCCATTTGTTCTGCTGACATCCGAAAGTAATTCAGATGTTTTTCGGAATCAAGTTGCAACTCTGCAACGAGGTGATAATAAGCTCCGAAAGTTTTTCTTGTTTGATTCATAGGGTGAACCCACCATCGTCTGTTTCTCCTCCGGCGAATTCTTAACAGATGAAGGGCCGCAATGGCTTTTCTTCGGTCAACAACTCGAACTGAAAAAGATCAAATACCGTTATAAATTTCAATAGTAATAGGGACCCAGGAATAGACTTTTGTCCACTGTAGTGGAAATTATATTTTATTTAATTTCACTGACACCATACATGTCACAATCTGGTGTCCTGTAAATAGTAAATTCAGGACTTTTCAGAGAAACCAAATTTTTTGATGTTTAAGTCTGACATTTATTTAGTGATCAAATTTAGCACTTTTGAAATGTATCATATTTTCATATTTATGGAAATATGATAATATATTGTAAGCATAATTAATTTGAACTACTTTTCAAATTTAATTTCATTAAACCAACATTTAACAAACGTTAGGTGTTTCATCATTTACGGGCATTGATTTCATACATGTCCACTGTAGAGGACATCAGGACTTAAATCATCTTTATCAGGCATTTTTGGAGAAACAACAAGTGATTATTTAAATAAATTATACATTAATATTCCTATTAAGTATGAGATATTATTATTAAAATGTTGCAAATTATTACTCCAATTACACTACTAGATCCAGTGAAAAGATTGCATTGAATTGGACTATCAATTTATGTCCATTTTAACCACATATTGCATAAAGTAAAATGGTGTATCAATTCTTACGTTACATCTTTCATAACATAACTGAGAATCATCTTAATACGAAATCTGGTTAGAGAAAACCTGAAACCCCAGAATGTATTGGTGACTGAAAAAAAAATCCCATTATTTTGTGCTATAGGCTACATATAATTTCATGTCATTTTATTTTGTAAACAATCGAGTCCTGGTGTCCAATACAGAGGTCATAGCATATAATATGAATAAAATACAATAGCATACATGAAAAAAATATGACACACTACAATAACAACGTAGTGTGTATTATGAGTGACGGTCCAAATCAGGTAGGCTAAATAAGCTCTTTAAAGCTACACAAATTTGTAAGTGTTATTGAAATAAACAGACAGCCCACTTACCCATTTTGCGGATTTTGGAAGGTGTAGGTGTGTGAAAAAAGTTGTTGTCGTGAAGACAAGAGCCATGGTCTGTCGGCGGCCTCCCTCTATGTCACCTACAATAGCAGCAGCAGCGCGCCAGCGCCGCGTCAGGCACGGTTCTGGTGTGTAAAGACACAGAAAACGCGACGCAGCCGCCACGCAGCTGACACGCAACGCTCACGCCACGCAGCCAGTGTGTCACCGGCCTTATTTAGCTATGCGTGTAATGCGCGAATCGGTGGGCGGGGCTAAACAGGCCGTGTTGAAGTAGGCGTTGATCTTCTTCTGCGGGGGCGGTGTTTTATCCTCTTTGTCGTCATAGTTCCCCACTTTGAAAAACGAGTCGTTTGCTGAGCCTGGTGTCAATAAAAGCTTTTATTGGACTAACAAGAATGTTTTCAGTTCTGAAACTTACAGGATATTCTTATAATATGATGACCTCTTATATGTCAAAAGCTCAAGGAAAATTAGATTTCTCAGTTCATCACCCCTTTAATTTCTCTGCTGTGGAAGGACTTAGCCTACTTCTTTTTTTTTACAGATAATTTCTCCAGCCTTTGAAAAAATCCTCTCACAAGGGACACTTGTTGCTGGCATGCAAAGATAGTTTTTAGCAAGGACATACAAGAGGAAAGATTACTGCTCCTATTTAGCGTCTAAACACTGGAATAGTCTTCCTAGCTTTGTGAAGCGGACACACTCTGTCAGTTTAAATCTAGAGTAAAAACACATCTCTTTAACCTGGCATACACATAACACATTATCACATCGTGATTGCTATCGATTAGATCTACAGGACGTTGTGGCCGACTGGAGCTCAAAGTGGTGCAGCTCAGATGACGTGAAATAATCAGTAAAACACATCAAAACTGTTCAAATACACATGTGCATGTACAGTGAAAGCCAGTGCAGATATAAAGCACACGGCTGCAGCGACCCGCATCTCTGCACTGTTAAAGGATCTATATTAAGATTAAGATCCTGATATAATAATGAATGCTGCTCGAGCTAATGCTCAGTGAAATATGGCTCGGTTGTGTTCCTGCACAGATGGCTGAGACTCATTGGCCGGACGCGCAGCCAATCAGAGGAGACCACGAGTGAAGAGTCGGCGCTGTGGGCGGGGCTTCTGCGAAGCACGTGATTGGAACACGGAGGAAGTACAAGCATTACTTTCATGGACTCTTATGTAGTCATAATAAAGTCACGTGTGGTACAGCGTTTTAAAGTGAACATGGAAGATATTTGTGTTTTTTGTAAAATTTCCCCTGAGAATATTAATCATCTATTTTAGGAGTGTCCCAAGACCCACATATTTTGGAGAGAACTCAGTTATTACTTACAAAGACAAGCTGTGATTCCTGTTAACTTTGAAGATGTTATACTAAAATGTTTTTCACTTGATGGTGATAAAAATATTTTGTTTATATTTGATTTAATTATTATGATTGCCTGTTACTATATTCATAAAGTCAAATGGAATGAAAAAAAGCCAAATTTTGAACAATTTAATTGATATTAAAATATATTTAGAAACAATATACAAATGTAAAAACTTAAAAGCAAGGAAAATTACACGGTACAAGTTTTTTTGTTTTTTTTTAAATGCCTTTCTTTTTCTCTCTTTCTTTCTTCCTTTTCCCCCTTGTTTACCCCTGACATTTAAAAAAAATTATATTTTAGCTGTATATATTGTTTATACTGTAATGCAGCGTTTATATTCCCACGTATAAATATAATTAATTATTATTCATAACGGATTATGATCAATAATTAATATTTTAATTATTTTTAATTATTTTCAGAATTTACTGTAGCAGAATCAATTGTATGATTAGTCTATCAGTTCATCCCATGAACAGAAAGCATAAACAGTTATTAACTCTAGGAAATATAATATCTTCCTGGCCAAGAAAGAATTAATCCCCAGCTAACAATAAATTAAGAAATAATCACGGGTAAAAGCATCGGTAGCTTAGATAAGCAGCAGTTTAGAGTGTGTGTCCATCCCTGCCCGCGTTATTTAACGGGAGGTGATACTCACACTCTTTGTGTTGTTTGTTTGGGTGAGGAGCATGCCCAGTCAGCACTCGAGGGTGGTGACTGTGTGCATTGCGAGGCGCTTCCATTGCGTACGCTCCGATCCCGCTTGGCTCGGTTCAATCCCGATCACGTTCCCCAGGGCTTGGGTCCCGCCGCTGCCGAGGCACGGCGTCGATCTCAGACCTGGGGTTCACAAATGGATTTATCAGTGGATGTTGAGACGGGCTCTGCCTTATCTCAACATCCTTCTGATAGATCCAGTGCCTCTCATCAGGGTGTGGAAGCACGCGCTGCGGTTTCTTCCCCCCCGATGGAGGCACCAATACTGCAATTGTCCAGCTCTGAGGAGTTGGACGTTGTTAGTATTGAAGCTGAGTCTGAGGATTCGCCACCTCAGTCTCACGCTTTTGAGGAATTGCTCGATGTTGTCACGAGAGCAGTTCACAGATTATCTATTGAGTGGCCAGAGGATAGGCAGGACGTTCGTTCGAAAAGTAAGCTCGACGAACGCTTCCTGCCATCTCGTACACAGCCTCAGCGAAGAAGCCTTCCGTTTTTCCCCGATCTCCACACCGAGGTGTCGAAATCGTGGGGAAAACCGGTTTCATACAGAGTGTATGCACCACAAACATCCCACTATTCTTCCATTCACAAATATAAAGAATATGGTTATGGGGAGATGCCGAAGGTGGAGGAGACGCTTGCGAGCTATCTCTCTCCAGCAACGGCATCTTCCCTGAAAGCTCCTTCACTTCCCTCTAAGCCAGTAAAATTCACATCATCTCTGGTTCATAAATCGTATGCAGCCGCTGGTCAAGCTGCAGCGTGTCTGCATACGATGTCTATTATGCAAGCCTATCAGGCAGAATTATTGGGGGATTTAGAGGAGGGCGGGGGAATTGGTCCTGACACAGTGGCTGAACTACGCAGAGCCACAGATCTGTCTCTCAGGGCCACCAAGGAGACCGCTAAATCAATTGGGCGGTCTATGGCAGCCCTGGTGGCCACTGAGAGGCATCTGTGGCTCAATTTGAGCGATATAAAAGAGAAAGAAAAGCACGTTCTCTCAGATGCCCCGGTTTCCACTGTTGGTTTATTTGGTGATGCAGTAAACAGTGCGGTAGCTAAATCTCAGGAAGCTGCTAAACAGGCAGCTGCATTACAAAAACTTCTCCCCCGCCGTTCTTTCATTGAGGCTGCTGAGCGGGAGCAGCCTCACTCCTCTAAAAAGAGCGCTGAACATCGTGCCACTCAAAAACAGAGTGTGTCCTCTCGTGCTCCCCCACAAAAATCTCGGGGACACGGAGGGCGCTCTCAAACCCAGCAGTCTTCGAGGGGTAAAACGGATCTGCGGACCGTTATTACCGCCAAGAAGGCTGCTGGGAAAAAGTCCTAATGTCTGAGGGCTCAGGACAAATGAGGGTAGTCCCCCCGAAGCAGAGCGGTTAACACCTCTTTTCACGGTGCCCGTCTCTCTTTGGTGCCCTCAGGGGACCGTTCTGCCAACCCTGCCACCTCTGGTGTTACAGGGCGCAGCGGTCTCCGGCGAGCACATATCTCAAGGTCCACCCGGAAACGTAGTGGCCTTGGGATGCCCGCCCCCTCTGAGGAGGGTGCTAGAGCAGTCTGTTTGGTCGTTCCCTGCCGGTGCGCCGTTACAGGGCGACGAACCGACTACTCAACAGCAGGAGAAAAATACGGTGCCGTCTCTCTTCGGTGCCCTCAGGGGACCGTTCTGCCAACCCTGCCGCCTCCGGTGTTACAGGGCGCAGCGGTCTCCGGCGAGCACATATCTCAAGGTCCACCCGGAAACGTAGTGGCCTCGGGATGCCCGCCCCCTCTGAGGAGGGTGCTGGAGCAGTCTGTTTGGTCGTTCCCTGCCGGTGCGCCGTTACAGGGCGACGAACCGACTACTCAACAGCAACAAAATCCAGAAACCAGTCTCGAGAGACTGGTACCTCTAGTAGAATCTTTGACAGCGTGGAAGCTACTGTCAAATGTTTCTCGTTGGGTCCTGCAGACCGTGGAAAAAGGGTATTAGATACAATTCTATTAACGCCCACTGCGGTTTATGGGGGTCCTGCCCACAGTGGTGGGCCCCGAGCAGGTTCTGGTTATGGAACAGGAAGTAAACACTCTGTTAGAGAAAGGGGCCATAGAATATGTACCCCCCTCCAACAGGGAAACCGGGTTTTACAGCCGGTACTTCATAGTTCCAAAAAAGGACGGGGGATTGCGTCCCATTTTAGATCTTCGAGTTCTGTACGAGTCAGCCATGCAGCTCAAGTTCAAAATGTTAACCTTGAGACAAATCGTGCCACAGATCAGGTCCGAGGACTGGTTTGTCACGATAGACCTCAAGGACGCATATTTCCATCCGTCCGTGTCATTGGAAGTTCCTGAGGTTTGCTTTCGGGGGCAAAGCATACCAATATCGAGTTCTTCCATTCGGCCTGGCTTTATCACCCCGCACTTTCACCAAATGCGTGGATGCAGCTCTGGCGCCTCTGCGCCTCCGGGGTATTCGCATCACGAACTACATCGACGATTGGTTGATTTTAGCTCAGTCGCATTAGATGGCGGTTCAACATCGAGATATTGTTCTCGCCCAGATGAAAGAGTTGGGGTTACGGCTGAACGCCAAGAAGAGTGTGCTTTCTCCATTTTAGAGGACCACTTTTTTAGGCGTGGTTTGGGATTCAGTGTCGATGCAGGCGCGCCTGTCATCGCCACGCTTCGATTCCATCCTGGCAACTGTGAGAAGTGTAAAGCTAGGCCAGCTACTCACTGTCAAACAGTTCCAGAGACTGTTGGGTCTCATGGCAGCAGCTTCTAACGGGATACCTTTTGGACTGCTGCACATGAGGCCCCTGCAGTGGTGGCTCAGGACCAGAGGGTTTTTCCCCGAGGGGCAACCCATTTCGCACAATCAAGGTCACGCGGTGATGCCTACGTGCCTTGGTTATGTGGAAGAAACCTTGGTTCCTGTCCCAGGGCCCAGTGCTGGGAGCTCCTTGTCGTCGCAAACTGCTAACGACGGATGCTTCCCTCACGGGTTGGGGAGCGATCCTGAGGGTCGCTCATCTCAAGGTCTGTGGGAAGACCATCATCGTTCCTGGCATTCTATAGCCTAGAGATGTTAGCTGTCTTCCGGGCTCTGAGGAGCTTTATCACAGGTCTCAGGGGACACCATGTGTAGTACATACGGACAACACGTCGGTGGTCGCCTATATCAAGGGGGTTTGCGCTGGCATGCCATATCCTCTTGTGGTCCCAGGGGAAGTTGCTGTCACTCAAGGCAGCCTACATCCCCGGGGTCCAGAATATAGGAGCAGACACTCTGTCGAGACAGGGGCCGAGGCCCGGGGAATGGTGGCTCCACCCCCGAGGTGGTGGAGCTGATATGGAAATTATAAGTGGATCTGTTTGCGTCTCGAGAGACGTCTCACTGTCCACTTTGGTTCTCCTTCACGCATCCAGCTCCTCTGGGACTGGATGCTATGGTACAGACGTGGCCGAGGCTACGTCTGTACGCCTTTCCCCCAGTTGCTCTGCTCCCGGGAGTTCTGGAAAGAGTTCGCAGGGACCGGGTTTGCCTGCTTTTTATAGCCCCGCGCTGGCCGGGCAGAGTATGATTTCCCGATCTTGTGTCCCTCCTCGACGGGCATCCTCTGGAGCTACCCGTCAGGAGGGACCTTCTGTCCCAAGCAGGGGGCTCAATATTTCACCCCCGCCCAGAACTGTGGAACCTGTGGGCTTGGCCTCTGAGGGGGCCCAGCTCATAGAGTCAGGTCTCTCAACTGAGGTTGTTGAGACCATTCTACAGTCCAAGCTCCCTCCACGAGGAAACTTTATGCCCTGAACTGAAGAGTATTCACCTCTTTGTGTAGTGACCGTCGGTTGGATCCAGTCAACTGCCCAATTGGTACAGTTCTGGAGTTCCTGCAGGACCGGTTCAAAGTGACTTTTGCTCCCCTAACAAGGGAGGTCCAGTGTCTAAGCAAAGGATGAGCAAGTGGGTGGTTGAGACTATCTCACTGGCTTATGAGGCGGCTGGACAGCCTTCTCCTTTGGCTGTCCGGTCGCTCTCTACTAGGAGTATGGCGGCCTCTAAGGCCCTTATATCAGGAGTTTCATTACAGGACGTCTGTGATGCGGCAGGCTGGTCCTCACCGCACACTTTCGTCAGGTTTTACTCTCTGGATCTAGACTCTGCTCCAGGGTCTCATGTTTTGTCTTCCTAGTGCTGCTCTACGGATTTCACACAGGACAGACATTTGTAGCTATGGAGGCGTTGGTATAGACGTTCCCATAGCGTCAGTTTCGACGCAACGGGAGTTCCCTTGAAAGGGAACGCCTCGGTTACGACTGTAACCTCGGTTCCCTGAAGAGGGAACGAGCGTTGCGTCGCCTTGCCATATCTCCTTCATGCCTGTCAGCGCGACTTCAGACTTTACGAAGCTTTCGTTTTCTGTTTCGGGCCGGCTTTTATAGCTTCCTGGTACGTGACGTCACCCGCCTCTGACGTTCCGCCACACCATTGGACTGATTTTACATGTGCTTCAAGACGTCATCACGCAAAGCGTTCCCATAGCGTCAGTTTTGACGCAACGCTCGTTCCCTCTTCAGGGAACCGAGGTTACAGTCGTAACCGAGGCGTTTTCTGGTTTAGAGAGAAACGGACTCTGTTTGTTCGTTCAGAGGTCTTAAGGGGGAAGGGGTCAGGAATGTTGTGGGGGAAAACAACATCTGCTGGTATCGATCCGTCTTGCAAACTATCGAAGTTGACCAGTTCTGCCTTCAGTTAACCAATAAAAGTCTTTGGTTACAGACTCTCTGGAGCCTAGGTGATTTATAGCTCTTAACCAATCAGTAATTTGGCAACAAAGCTAGCATTTGACCAGTTATGTGTTAGTGCTGGGGGCTCTTTTAAATAGCCCGACTGGTTGGCGCCTGGACCCCATGACAAGATTGATGAGGATGGAGAAGTCCTGACCAAATCTTCCTCTTTGTTCAGCAGGAAGTGGAAAGTTTGAATTAATCTTCTGGAAGAAGATTAGTCTGCGTTTGGTTCATACCCATTGTCGCTACAGGAATATATTGCAAAAAAACAAACTAGATAATGTTTTTACAGATATAGGCTATAAGAAAAAAGTAGAAATAAAGCTGTATATGGTACACTGCTGAAATATTTCAAATATACATAAAGTTTGTATTCCTCTGAATAAATCATTGATTGATTTTTTTTTTTTTTTTGACATGGACATACAATGACATAGGACGAACCATATGTATTAGTATGAGTGTTATAGCACACATGCTAATTTTCAACACCTGTCCACGGGAGACTTTTAGCAAAGAAATACAATATCAAGACTAATATCACAATAATAATAACGATATTAACAAAAAATAACTACAGTATACCATTTAGCTAAAAAAACAACAACAAAAAAACAAAAAAAACAAGAAGAATAAACAACAAAACATCAGAATCAAAGACTATTAATAGTAGGCAATTCATGTGAGCACTGTTGCTTTGTTTTTAGCCATTGTTTAAGTCCTCTTTTAAAAGCATTTCCATCGATCTCTAATTTTAAATCAGTGGGTAAAGCATTCCAGAGATTTGGCCCCTTTACTGAGAAAGCAGACTGACCGAACGAGGTCTTACACTTCGGGACTAGACAGTCACCTCTGACAGTAGCTCGTGTGTTCGCCCGATGAGAGCTTTGACGCCTACTTACTAGTTTAGAAAATGATGGTGAGACATAATTATTTAGACATTTATAAACCAATGTAATATAATTAAAATCAATAAAACTTTCAAAGCCCAAAAGCTTATGCTTTCTCAAAACATCACAATGATGCCATCTCATGGGTTTCTTGTCCATAATTTTTATTGCCTGTTTGTAAATTGAGAAAATTGGTTTTAATTTAGATGGAGATGCTTGTGACCATGATGTAATACAGTATGATAGATGTGAAAATATCATTGAATGCATATATAGTTTAGCAGTGTGACAAGACAAATCCCTTCTGATAAAACGGAAACAATTTATAGTTGGTTTGACCTTCTTGCAGATGTGCTTAACGTGATTATCAAAATTTAAATTTTTGTCCAGAATAATTCCAAGATACTTGACTTAATTTACTGCTTCTATTACCTCATTTTTTATCTGTACCTCAAATATATTACTTATAGGCCTATTTCGTATAGAGAAACACATGGAAACGTTTTTTTTTTAACATTAAGAGATAAATGAGATAACTCCAGCCATTTAGAGATATTCTGTAATGCCTTTGTCAGGCGCTCACCTGCCAGACTTGGTGTTTTAGCAGAAACATGAACCACTGTGTCGTCCGCATACATCTGACAATTTACCCCCGGACAGCATTTAGGTAGGTCGTTTATATACATTGTAAACAGCAATGGGCCAAGTACAGACCCTTGCGGTACTCCCATGTTGTTAGCATGTAGAGGTAACTTAACCCCATTGACCCGAACACATTGCTGTCTCCCACCCAAATAAGACCTAAACCACTGTAAAGCTTCAGAGGATATTTTAAATTGATTCAATTTATGTAGTAAAATACTATGATTTACAGTGTCAAATGCCTTTTTTAGGTCCAGAAACACTGCCCCGACAACATTTCCTTTATCCAGTGTTTCTTTAATTTTGTCAAGCAGATAACAGTTAGCTGTTTCTGTTGAATGTTTGTTTCTAAATCCAAACTGCAATGGATAAAGCAGCTGGTTAGACTCTAAATGTTCCGATAGTTGCTCTGCGACAATTTTTTCCAGAATTTTAGAAACTACCGGAAGGATAGCAATAGGCCTATAATTGCTTGCTACTTCCTTATCACCTGATTTATAGACTGGTACAATTATTGCTGTTTTCCAGCTCTCTGGGAAAATGTTTGTTTGTATTGATAAATTTACTAAATAAGTAATTGGCTCTAACAGACAGCTTTCATATCTCTTGATTAATGCAGCATGTATGTTGTAAATGTCTTTAGACCTGGAGTTACTCATATTTACAATCACCTTTTTAACTTTATCACAAGATACATCTTTAATACAGAATAAGCCTGTGTGGACATTGTCAGGCTTTTCAAGAGATGACTCGATACACTTAAAATTACTAGCTAAATCTTGTACAGATTTGATAAAAAAAGTATTAAAAGCATTTGCAATAGCCTCATTACCATGAATCAAGTTATGACAAACTTTTTAGACCACTTATTTGTGAGTATTTTTTTCTGCTTGAATTGGATAGTCTATTTATATGTTGCCACAATTTAGAACTATTTCCACTAGCTTCTGCAATTAGTTTAGAAAAATAATTAGTCTTGGCCTTTCGCAACTCTGCTACTACTTTATTCCTCAAGCCTGTATAAATAAGGTGGTCAGTAATTGTTTTTGTTGACAGAGACTTTTTAAGAGCAATATCTCTCTTTTTAGTGATCTGAAGGATGTCATTATTAAACCATGGTAAAGAGTATTTCTTAGGTGATTTTTTCCAGGTTTTTGTATGATTACTTATTAGATCATGTAACACAGAGTTAAAATAGCTTATACTGTTGTTTAAGTCTGTTTCTTTAAATACCTTTTCCCAATTAACTTCCTTTAAATCATGTTCAAAATGTATTTCTCTAGATTTGGGAATTCCTGTTGTTATAACTGGATTTTCCGATTTATTATGGTGAATTAGACGTTTTTTGGTTAGCTTTCTCACTATCAGTGTCATGTTATGATCTGAAAGGCCAGTAATGAGATTATATGTTTTTGTTACTCTCTCTGGCCTGTTGGTGAAAATCAGGTCTATAAGAGTTTCACTCTTTCTAGTAATTCGAGTGGGTCTATCAATCAGCTGTTTGAATTTAAATTTGTCCATGGATGCCTTTAGTTGTAATTTACCACTTTTAATCATCCAATCAATATTAAAATCCCCAAATATCATACATTCACAGCGATTGTCAACGAGAACAAGAAGATTTTTCAAATCATTATAGAAATTCACATCATAACATGGAGGATTATAAAGCACAACTATATTACATTTCATGTTTGGAGAAAGAATTACATTTAATCCCAAACACTCCATATTTACTTTCAAATCAAGTTCCAACATTTTTAAATGCTCCCTAATATAAATTAAAACACCCCCTCCCCTTCCTTTGACCCTATCTCTCCTATAGCAAGTATATTCTGGTATATTAATCAAGTCAGTAGGAACATTTCGATTTAACCAAGTCTCAGATATACACAAAAAATCTAAATTAGAATCAATAAGTAAATGATGTATCTGGTCTATTTTCGGCAATATGCTTCTTATATTTATATGTCCTCCCAATATTCCTTTGGGTTTTGTTTCAGAGTTCCAGATGATTTTAGCATGATTAACAGTTTGAAAGAGTCTTGACTTACTCTGTCTCAGCATTGCATGATTTATTCCATGTGTTTTGACCCTCACGGGACTCGGTCTTTGTTGACTTTTCTCCACCGTCATTGACGGGCCGTCATAAAATCGATCGTTTGTAGCTGGTGTACGTAGGTCAGTGTGAGGTACATAACTCACCCCAGTGTCCGTGATAGTAGTCCCAGACTGATCAAACGCTGCCGCCGCTCCTGCCCCTCCCGTCAGACACTCCGAGCCCGGAGTTTGTAACTTTAGCCACTGCTTGAGTCCATCCTGCTCGTCCAGAGCACCTGTTGATTCACTACCACCCGGCTCCGCATCTCCACCAGAAATGGCCGGACTAGCCCGTCCACTCAACCATGCATCCCCTCGCGAACCACGTCTACGAAAACCCTCTCCGACCAACTGACACCCAGGGGCAACGCATGCAGCTCCACCGGAAGGAATGCTTTCCAGCATCGGAGTTAGGGTGAGTAACGAAGATGTTTTAGATGTTATAACGGACTGGAGTGTCACTGCAGGTGATGCTGACTGCATCTGAATGATATCATGCGCTGTTGAGTTAGGCTCTGAGTGAGAAAGTGGTCCAGGATTCAAATGAACATCTCCCGATAGTAGCAGCAGTATTTTGGCTGAAGACAAGCTATTTGTACGCCGCCTTGTGATTTTGAACGCTGGCTTAAAAACCAGGGCTCTGCCATTATTCAGAATCCGTGTAAAGGCTGCGACATAACCAAATCCAAAGAAATATAGTTGTGGTTTTTCTGATAAAATGCCCAGTGGATCAATGATAAAGAGATGATTAGGATGAGTCTTTGGTGAATTGCCCGTGAGTAAAACAGGCAGCAAAACCAAGATGCCACAGGTGATCAAATACATGCCGGCATTGCTTTGCTCGTGTTTGCCTTTACTATTACAGCTCTGTTTCACACTACCTTGCCGCAGATTGTTTGAAGGCCAAATAATTACCTTAAAAAGTAGGCTGAAAAAATATCTGATGGCAATTTTAAAAGGTTTATAAAATCCTAGCACATGAGTGGAGCCTTCCAAACCACTCAAGACAGGTGCTGCCATCTTGCCTACTTGCCTAAGTGTCCATCGTATGCACTCTATACAATAGGTAGTAGCAGATTTCGAGCCTAAGCCAGGGGCTTGCAAATCATTCTTCAGAGACTCTTGAACCTCAGAGTGAGAAACTTTATTGATAAAGGCAAGAAAATACATGACAAATATACAGCAGTAGTAAAGTGAGATCTGTGTGTCTCTCTATTCATTTTTTTTTGTATCTGAGAGAAATATAAACAATAAAGTGACACTGTTAAAATCTGACACTGCAAGAGAGCACAAACTCAAATAATCATCAGTATTTATTATGAAAAAAACACTTGAAGAACAAAAACACACTTGAAGAACCTTTAAAGTTCAGCGTTCTGCTTTAGATTTCGATACTTCCTGAAAAAGATGAACATAAAAAGCCATAAATGAATAAATCTCACAGATACTTATATATGCAAAATCAGTTTGTGAGAAATGACATCATCAATCATGTACCTGATGTGTGGCAATATCTTTATTGAAGTTTTGAAGCATCAGAGTTTTGAGTGAATAGACTTTTAATAAAGTGACTTCTGTGAAATCTTTCAGACTTTAATTTGAAGTGCAGTTTTACTGTGCTTTATCAAGATTTACATCAATGTCATTTTGGCAAAAAAATAAAATAATTAAGGACTTAACATTCAACCTTTGTGAAGAAAGTCAGTCAATCAGAAGAAAATATAAGGGAACATAAATAAAAAAATACCTCAAATGACTTGTACTAATACTTACCTCAAAGCTGAAGGTGTAGCTAGACTTTCAGACAGTTCTTCACTCTGGTTCTCTTTAAGTTGTTGTATAAGTTTTATAAATTTAACTTGTTTCTTAAAAGACTTCTCAAAACGTTGTGCTATCATGTGATCCATGAGACCAGCACTGACAGTTTCCCCATCAACTTCAAAATCTAAGAGTCAAAGAGACATTTGCTGAGTTTCAAAAAACCTATTCAGGGTTCTCAAGTTTTATCAAAAGCTTGGAGTGAGATCACATGCGGTTAGGGGAGGAGCCCTAATGGAGGCCCGCCCCCGCCTGTCCCCGCCCCCCAATTTTACCCATTGTTCATAATTAACCAGCACAAATTGAAATTATAACAATTGGTAAATCTGATAAATGACAGAGCAATTCATCACATCAAATATACTATTTAATGTTATATTTCAAATTACAAATATACAAAAATATAACAAATTGGCCCTCGTGAGAATTTTTTTTGCATTTTAATGTTAAATCCATCAATCTGGTGCACTTTGAGAGTTCAAAATTAAAAGCTCCAAACTATATTCAGTGTGCAAATTAAACAAAGAAAAATTTAAACCTCTTTTAGTTACAGTGTCTATTTACATTACACCTACTACATAATAATAGTTATAATATTACTCCTATGACCGTAATAGCCATATTTTGTAAAAACAAATGCACTAAAAAATAAAGGAAACTTTCATAATTAGATTTGTACCTATTTCTATACTTGAAAGAGATAAGCACATGATCTTTTATTTT
>NC_138739.1:5739849-5742349 GCF_965113295.1 Leuciscus leuciscus | reverse complement strand
TAACTAATCTATCAATCTAACTTTAACCTACTTTAAACTTCTAACTTCTTTAAACTTCTTCAAACTCTCTGGTCAGGCTTTCTCAAGCCAACTTAAAGTTTGTCTCAACAAACTTTTTTTTCTAGTTCTTCTTCTTCTTCTTCTTATTCTTCTGACCCAAAAATTTTCAACTCTAACTCCTCCTAGACCGTTCAAGCTACATACTCCAAACTCGGGTCAGACCTTCATACTGTTCTGACTTGGTGTGCTATATCTTTTCAGACTGGTTTGAGTTATGGTTTTCTTAAAAATTAATATTAAAAATCATAAAAATCCCATAGACTTTCATTGACCAAAAGTCCATGTCTGTTTGAACTATGTTTAATGTAAACTGCTAGAAGCCATTGATACTCAATTAAGCTTTAAGCTATTTCTGTCTAACTAATAACTTATCTATCTATCTATCTATCTATCTATCTATCTTCAAACCTTTTCTATCTATCTATCTATCTATCTATCTATCTTCAAACCTTTTCTTTCTATCTATCTATCTATCTATCTATCTATCTACAAACCTTATCTATCTATCTATCTATCTATCTATCTATCTATCTATCTATCTATCTACAAACCTTATCTATCTATCTATCTATCTATCTACAAACCTTATCTATCTATCTATCTATCTATCTATCTACAAACCTTATCTATCTATCTATCTATCTATCTATCTATCTATCTATCTTCAAACCTTTTCTATCTATCTATCTATCTATCTATCTATCTATCTATCTATCTATCTATCTATCTATCTATCTATCTATCTATATATATATCTATCTATCTATCTATCTTCAAACCTTATCTATCTATCTATCTATCTATCTATCTATCTTCAAACCTTTTCTATCTATCTATCTATCTATCTATCTATCTATCTATCTATCTATATATCTATCTATCTTACAACCTTTTCTATCTGTTTATCTATCTATCTATCTATCTATCTATCTATCTATCTATCTATCTATCTATCTATCTATCTATCTACAAACAGTTTTTATCTATCTATCTATCTATCTATCTATCTATCTATCTATCTATCTATCTTCAAACCTTATCTATCTATCTATCTATCTATCTATCTATCTATCTATCTATCTTTCTAATCCATCTTTCTGTCTTTCATTTATTTGTTTCTTTCTTTTTCTTTCTTTCTTTCTTTCTAATTAATCTTTCTTTCTTTCTTTCTTTCTTTCTTTCTTTCTTTCTTTCTTACTAGTCTATCTTTCCTTCTTTCTAAATAACCTCTTTCTTTCTTTCTTTCTTTCTTTCTTTTTTCTACCTACTCAATCTTTCTGTCTTTCTTTCTTTCTTTCTTTCTTTCTTTCTTTCTTTCTTTCTTTCTTTCTTTCTTTTTAACTAATCTATCTTTCTTTCTTTTTAACTAATCTATATTTCTTTCTTTCTAACTAATTAAACTTTCTTTCTTTCTTTCTTTTTAACTAATCTATATTTTTCTTTCTTTTTAACTAATCAATCTTTCTTTCTTTTTAACTAATCTATCTATCTTCAAACCTTTTCTATCTATCTATCTATCTATCTATCTATCTTCAAACTATTTTTATCTATCTATCTATCTATCTATCTATCTTCAAACTATTTTTATCTATCTATCTATCTATCTATCTATCTATCTATCTATCTATCTATCTATATATCTAACTATCTATCTATCTTCAAACCTTTTCTATCTATCTATCTATCTATCTTTCTTTCTTTCTAATCCATCTTTCTCTTTCATTTCTTCGTTTCTTTCTTTCTTTCTAATTAATCTTTCTTTCTTTCTTAAATTACTAGTCTATCTTTCCTTCTTTCTAAATAACCTCTTTCTTTCTTTCTTTCTTTCTTTCTTTCTTTCTTTCTTTCTTTCTTTCTTTCTTTCTACTCAATCTTTCTTTCTTTCTTTCTTTCTTTTTAACTAATCTATCTTTCTTTCTTTCTTTCTTTTTAACTAATCTGTATTTCTTTCTTTCTAACTAATTAATCTTTCTTTCTATCTATCTATCTATCTATCTATCTATCTATCTATCTATCTTCAAACTATTTTTATCTATCTATCTATCTATCTATCTTCAAACCTTATCTATCTATCTATCTATCTATCTATCTATCTATCTATCTATCTATCTATCTTCAAACCTTTTCTATCTATCTATCTATCTATCTATCTATCTATCTATCTATCTATCTTCAAACAATTTTTATCTATCTATCTATCTATCTATCTTCAAACCTTTTCTATCTATCTATCTATCTATCTATCTATCTATCTTCAAACTGTTTTATCTATCTATCTTTCTTTCTTTCTAATCCATCTTTGTCTTTCATTTCTTTGTTTCTTTCTTTTTCTTTCTTTCTTTCTAATTAATCTTTCTTTCTTTCTTTCTTACTAGTCTATCTTTCCTTCTTTCTAAATAACCTCTGTCTTTCTTTCTTTCTTTCTTTCTTTTTTTCTACA
>NC_138739.1:5734849-5737349 GCF_965113295.1 Leuciscus leuciscus | reverse complement strand
CTTTCTTTCTTTCTTTCTTTCTTTCTTTCTAACTAATTAATCTTCTTTCTTTCTTTCTTTCTTTCTTTCTTTCTTTCTTTCTTTCTTTTTAACTAATCTATCTTTCTTTCTTTCCTTTTAACTAATCTATATTTCTTTCTAACTAATTAATCTTTCTTTCTTTCTTTCTTTCTTTCTTTCTTTCTTTCTTTCTTTTTAACTAATCTATATTTCTTTCTTTGTTTTTAACTAATCAATCTTTTTTCTTTTTAACTAATCTATCTATCTTCAAACCTTATCTATCTATCTATCTATCTATCTATCTATCTATCTATCTATCTATCTACAAACTGTTTTTATCTATCTATCTATCTATCTATCTATCTATCTATCTATCTTCAAACTATTTTTATCTATCTATCTATCTATCTATCTATCTATCTATCTATCTATCTATCTATCTATTTTCAAACTATTTTTATCTATCTATCTATCTATCTATCTATCTTTCTAACTAACATATCTATCTATCTATCTATCTATCTATCTATCTATCTATCTAACTTATCTATCTTTCTTTCTTTTTAACTAATCTATCTTTCTAACTTATCTATCTTTCTTTCTTTTTAACTAATCTATCTTTCTAACTTATCTATCTTTCTTTCTTTTTAACTAATCTATCTTTCTAACTAACTTATCTATCTTTCTTTCTTTCTTACTAATCCATCTATCTTTCTAACTAACTTATCTATCTTTCTTTTTAACTAATCTATCTTTTTCTAACTAACTTATCTATCTTTCTTTCTTTCTTTTGAACTAATCTATATATCTTTCTAACTAACTTATCTATCTTTCTTTCTTTCTTTCTAGCTAATCCATCTATCTTTCTAACTAATTTATCTTTCTTTCTTTCTTACTAATCTATCTTTCTAACTAACTAACTTATCATCTTTCTTTCTTTTTAACTAATCTATCTTTCTAACTAACTAATCTATCTTTATTTCTTTTTAACTAATCTATCTATCTTTCTAACTAACTTATCTATCTTTCTTTCTTACTAATCTATCTTTCTAACTAACTTATCTATCTTTCTTTCTTTTTAACTAATCTATCTATCTTTCTAACTAACTTATCTTTCTTTCTTTCTTTTTAACTTATCTATCTTTCTTTCTTTTTAACTAATCTATCTATCTTTCTAACTAACTTATCTTTCTTTCTTTCTTTTTAACTAATCTATCTATCTTTCTAACTAACTTATCTATCTTTCTTTCTTTCTTACTAATATATCTATCTTTCTAACTACCATATCTTTCTTTCTTTCTTTCTTTCTTTCTTTCTTTCTTTCTTTCTTTTTAACTAATCTATCTATCTTTCTAACTAACTTATTTATCTTTCTAACTAACTTATTTATCTTTCTTTCGTTCGTTTTAACTAGTCTATCTTTCTAACTAACTTATCTATCTTTCTTTCTTTCTTTCTTACTAATCTATCCATCTTTCTAACTAACATATCTATCTTTCTTTCTTTCTTACTAATCTATCCATATTTCTAACTAACATATCTATCTTTCTTTCTTACTAATCTATCCATCTTTCTAACTAACATATCTATCTTTCTTTCTTTCTTACTAATCTATCCATCTTTCTAACTAACATATCTATCTTTCTTTCTTTCTTACTTAATAATCTATCTATCTTTCTAACTAACTTATCTATCTTTCTTTCTTTCTTACTAATCTATCCATCCAACTAATTAATCTTTTTTCTTTCTAACTAATCTTTTTACTTTCTTTCTTTCTTTCTTACTAATCTTTCTTTTTTTTCATACTTTTCTTTCTTTCTAACTAGTCTTTCTTTTTTCTTTTTCTTACTTTTCTTTCTTTCTTTCTAACTAATCTTTTTTCTTTCTTTCTTTCTAACTAATCTTTTTTCTTTCTTTCTTTCTTTCTTTCTTTCTAACTAATTAATCTTTTTTCTTTCTTTCTTTCTTTCTTTCTTTCTAACTAATCTTTTTTCTTTCTTTCTTTCTAACTAATCTTTCTTTCTTTCTTTTTCTTACTTTTCTTTTTTCTAACTAATCTTTCTTCCTTTCTTTCTTTCTTTCTTTCTTTCTTTCTTTCTAACAAATCTTTTTCTTTCTTTCTTTCTTTCTTTCTTTCTTTCTAACTAATCATTTTTCTTTCTTTCTTTCTAACTAATCTTTCTTTTTTCTTTTTCTTTCTTTCTTTCTTTCTTTCTTTCTTTCTTTCTTTCTTTCTTTCTAACTAATTAATCTTTTTTCTTTCTTTCTTTCTAACTAATCTTTTTACTTTCTTTCTTTCTTTATTTCTAACTAATCTATCTATCTTTCTAACTAGTCTATCTCTCTTTCTTTCTAACTAATCAATCTTTCTCTCTTTCTTTCTTTCTTGCTTTCTTTCTTTCTTTCTTTCTTGCTTTCTTTCTGTCTTTCTGTCTTTCTTTCTTTCTTTCTTTCTTTCATTCTTTCTTTCTAACTAATCTTCTTTCTTTCTCTCTTTCTT